>NC_090649.1:354418237-354475969 GCF_040937935.1 Hyperolius riggenbachi | reverse complement strand
GCTCCAAGTCAAGAAAGGCTAGTTTTTTGGGGCCAATTTCGAAAGTGAAGGCCATATTCACCTCGTTGGTATTTAAATATTCAACAAAGTGACAAAAATCCTCCTCTGTCCCGGACCAGAACACCAGGACGTCGTCCACGTACCTGGACCACCTCCAGATGTAAGTCAAAAAGGCATTGGATGTGTCATAGACATAATCCTCCTCCCACGCTGCCAGAAACAAATTGGCATAGTCACATGCCACCGGTGTGCACATGGCAGTGCCGGACACCTGTCTAAACCACTTACCGTCGAATCGGAATGCATTATGGATAAGTACAAATAGGAGACAATCACATATGTAATCAATCAGACCAATCTCATCCGATTTCCGCTTAAGGAACCGTCGAACCGCCTCAACACCCAAATTGTGTGGAATGCGGCTGTATAGACTCTCGACATCGATGGATATCCCCTGGCATCCATGTGTACCCTTCCACACCCTTCAGCACTTCCATAGTGTCAAGCATGTGGGATGGCACCTGTCCCAAAAAAAGTCTCAGGAGGTGGTCCAGGCACCAAGACAACCTTTCGGTTACGGAACCCACACACCCGAGACTATGGGACGTCCTGGTGGTCTGGTCCGGGATTTATGCACCTTAGGGAGATATAACACACTGGCTTGCGTGGGAAATCTGGAAGGAGGCCACTAGCTAGTGTTTTCGTGAGATGTCCCCCCTCTACTTCTCTGCGGAGGAGGGACCTCAAAGCACTTTGGAATTTGAAAGTGGGATCAAAACTGATTCGGGAGTAGACTCTTTCGTCTCCCATTTGACGCATCGCCTCCTCCTTATATTGATCAGCCGTGGTTTATGATTTTCGTTCCACTTCTCACATGTACACCACTTTGTACTGGTCTTTCATATGGAATTCCAATAAAATTGATTCCTGTTTGTGGCAGTAATGTGACAAAATGTGGAAAACTTCAAGGGGGCCGAATACTTTTTTGCAAGCCACTGTATACACACACACACACACACACACACACACACACACACACACACACACACACACACACACACACACACACACACACACACACACACACACACACACACACACACACACAACACACACAACACACACACACACACACACACACACACACACACACACACACACAACATACTACATACATACACTACAACATACACACACACACACACAACACACACACACACACACACACAACACACACACACACACACTTACAAACATCTACACACTACTACAATACACACTACATACAATACACACTTACATACACTATACACACTACATACATATACACACACACTTACATACATATACACCATACACACTTACATACATATACACATACACACTTACATACATATACACATACACACTTACATACATATACACATACACACTTACATACATATACACATACACACTTACATACATATACACATACACACTTACATACATATACACATACACACTTACATACATATACACATACACACTTACATACATATACACATACACACTTACATACATATACACATACACACTTACATACATATACACATACACACTTACATACATATACACATACACACTTACATATACACATACACACACATACACATACACACACATACACACACATACACACATACACACACACACACACACATACACACACACACACATACACACACACACACACATATATATATACATATACACACACACACACATATATATATATATATATACATATACACACACACACACATATATATATACATATACACACACACACACATATATATATATATATACATATACACACACACACACACACACACACACATATATATATACATATACATATACACACACTGTGTGTCTATAATAATAAAAAATAGTCTCTCTCTCTCTCTCTCTCTCTATCTATATATAACTACCTACCTACATACATTATATTCTCTATCTCTTGTTAAAGTACACGTTTTTATTATATAGTGCATTATCCAGGGCTGTGGAGTCGGTACAAAAATCTTTCGATGCCTCGGTTTATGAAACCACGACTCCGACTCCGGGTACCCAAAATGGCCTTGACTCTGACTCCTTACTCTAATATTTACCAAGGCTGTGGATTTTGTACAAAAATCATCCGACTCCAGTTTATGAAATCAACAACTCCGACTCCGGGTGCCCAAAAAGGCCCCGGCTCCAACTCCGACTCCACAGCCCTGGAATTATCTGCACTCCAGTCTGGGATGATTCAGTTTGCATGTGACAGACAGCAGCTCCCTTCCCCCTCAGTCTCACAAACTGCAATAAACAAAGCACACACACAGAGCCTGGAGGGGGCGTGCAGGGGGTGTGCATAACTTGTCTCTATTACAGCAGAGGCAGCTCCTTCCTCTCTGGGTCGACAAAGAAAAGATTAGATATATTACGGAGACAGTGCAACTAGAAAACACTGCAGTAATCCAGACCACATTAGAACAGGTATAGGAACTTATAGGATAGAAGAAATAAGGCTGAAACTTTTGCTAGTCTATTTAACCACTTGACACCTGAGGCATTTTTCCTCTTGTGGACCAGAGCAATTTTCACCTGTCAGCGCTCCTCCCTTTCTTTTTCCAATAACTTAATTACTACTAATCACAGCGTAATGATCTATATCTTGTTTTTCTTGCCACCAATTAGGCTTTCTTTGGGAGTTACAGTATGCCAAGAATAATTTTATCCTAAATGCATTTTAACATGAATAAAAAAAATTATAAAATGCATTATTTTTCAGTTTTTGACTGTTAGAACCTGCTTCTATATCACCTTGCGCTGACACCAGTAACTTCTTACAGTTACGTCTCAGACTGTGAGATCACTTGACTCTCCACACAGCAAGTAGGAGATAGACTTCCTCAGGCTTCTTCAATGTTTACGTTATTTATTCAAGTAACAGAAATACGGATCGATACAGTTTATCATCTCCTGGCAAAGCAGACTTCCATGTTGCGTTACAGCTGCGTGAGTACCTTCCTGCTGAAGGTACCCAGGTCTTCTTGTATCTACTCTGTTACATCTAGACTACCTATGTACAGCATACATTATATCAGCTTACAGAAAGTAAGGAACATGCTTAGAGGTCCCAGTGAGCCTTGCAAGCTATTGCGAAAGTAAAGCGCAGAATGAGCTCCCATTGCTCCCTCAGCCTTTAATACTGACTAGGAAAGAGTTAAATATGACATCATCTTCGCCACCCCCTAGATCAGACTATTGGTGGACCCACTCGTGGTGTCATCATACCCACCTACTTGATTAATAATCAATGAGGCTTCTGACCTATATGCAGAAATGTGGATATTTACATAACATGGCTGATGTTTATTGTTCTAGTGGCGGTATATGCGCAGGTCAGGGAGACCTGCGGCCTTGTACTAGAACAACTTCTTGGTATGTTCTAGTTCTGCTGACAGAACTGCAGATTTTCTCTCTCAGAGAAAATCCCCTTAAAGGGCCGATCTGCACTCCAAGCCTTTTTGACTAACTCAGTCCAAATAACTGAGGCCTACTTAAATTATAACATTGACCATTATAGTGTTAAAATAAAACATTCTACTGTGGATAAAAGCCACACATTTTATGTGCCCTTTTGTTCCGGTTATTGCAACGTTCAAAAAATTTCCCTAGTACAATGTATGGCGCCAATATTTCATTTGGAAATAAAGGTGCATTTTTTCAGTTTTGCGTCCATCACTAATTACAAGCCCATAAATTAAAAATTAATAGTAATATACTGCCTTGACATACATTTTTAAAAAGTTCAGTCCCTAAGGTAACTACATATATATAAAATTTTTTTTTTTTTTTTTTTTTTTTTTGATGTAATTTTTTTCCCCCCTTATAAAAAAAAAAAAAAAAAAAGTTTGGGTATTATGGGAGGGTGTGGGAGGGAAAGTTAATTATATCAGTCAGTGTGGGGATTTTTATTAAATAAAAAGCAATTTTGGTGCAATATACTTTTTGGCCACTAGATGTCCTCAGACGTCATTTCCGATTCACGTACGTAAGCACGTGAATCGGAAGTAATCTGTGGCTGTGTAACACAGGAAGATACAATGAATGCCGGCGTCTCATAGACGCTGGTATTCATTGAATCGGGGACTTAGATTTCTGAATGGGACCTGCGGTCCCATTCATTAACTTCCCCTCTATGCGGCGGTAACGGCGGTGCACGCGTGAATATACTGCACGGCATGCAGCAAGTAGTTAAAGAAGAAGAGAAAAAATTTGGGCAGGAACTTCATTTTAAATTTAGTGGTCCTACTTGCATGGGAACATGGGAAAAGATGTGCTAGGGCTTATTTTCAGGGGATGTCTTATATTTCTATTAGGAAGTGTGTCTCAGCAGAACATTTCCTGTTCCTTTGTTTTGTGATGTATTGTGATGTTCATGGATTTGAAGGTAAGCTACTGTACTGATCAGGCACCTTCCCTGTCTTCAAACACTATTCACAAAACCTGATTACATAAACTGATACACAAATGTTACCTCTGAAAAGGATATTTAAAACGTAACTTTTAATAATTGGATATAAAATACACGATAGGCTACCTGTCTGGTACTGATAGAACTCAAATCTTATGAACTAGTGGTCTATAGTAAGCATCTCTGGAGATATTCTCCACCCCTTAGTTCATATTAGTCTTAATAAATTACATTAAACCCCCACCAAAATCACCCAACATGTTTCACTTCCTAGCGGAAGCTTTTTCAAGGGAACTAATAAAAGTGCAAAAGTGCATAGGTGGTAAAGTGCAATTACATTAAAACAAAAAACATGAGTCAGATAGCGTGTCCGCTCATGACAGCAACCTAACAAGAACTGGCTTATTTTGAGTCCTTTTATACTTCCTGGGTATCACATGGGTGTGGGTGTGTCCCAAACTCCACCCTTGAGTGATGTCAGTCCCAGTGATTGGTCCCTGGACCTATAGACAAACCGCCCAGCCAATCAGGAGAAATCCCCATAAGGACCACTGTATTCCAAAAGACCCCTTATTCTAAGTCTCATAGTTCCCCAGAATAGATAAAACGTTACCTATATTGTTCACTAAGCAATCCAGCCTGAAATATACTCGCTACTGACAGCGCTTAGAGGTGGTTTACAGGACGCCGTATTTCAGCGCTTCTGATTGGCTACAGGACGCCGTATTTCAGCGCTTCTGATTGGCTAGAGGCTGCCTCTCATCGAACGGCCGTTCGCCCAATCAGGGTCTAGTAACGACCCACTCCTCACCGCCGCTCCAATCAGCTCTCCGTCCGGGACACGTCACGTAAGTCCGGACGGGAGCCACTTTGCAGAGGTGCAGATGAGTCGCTCCAAACAGAGCGACTCATCTTGTTGAATGATTCATTCGCCGGAGTAAATGAAAATAAACAGCTCCAAACATTTCTCGGTTCTCTTAATATCCGAGTCATTGGCTTGCTCAGTTAATTGAATCTTATTATCATGAAGTGATTCTCTTCTCCATACACTCCCTGAAAGAGTCGACTCTTATCATGCCGCCCACTTACTAACACTGTATATCCAGGAATCTATACAATAAAGATGCATCACAATATCATCAATCGTAATGTTTATAGATGTCCTCACTTATGGATTACTCATATTAGGTCAAACCAGCCCAATACATTATACATAGTGACACATAAGGCAAATGTTTCTCATCTCAGAGGGGACCATTCATTTAATAATTCTAGAAGAATTATATATACAAAGTTAATTACAGATGGCATACAATAGAGGTGAAGTGAATAACTACAGTATTAATCAAGATATCATATATTCAGAAGGAATAAAAAGCGACATAGAGAAAGGGGAAGAAAAAAGACGAAGAAAAAAGACAGGAGGACTAATACTGACACATACCCAGCTGTATATACATACATCACAGGTAATGAAGATCCGCCAAACACATACAGCTATATAAATATACAGGATGGAAGGAATGTGTTTATAGAATGAAATACATTTCCCCCAAAGAAATGATAGGTTGTTTAAGTGTTTTTCTCAGTTCTAGCATATTCATAAAAGCAGCACGGTGGCGTAGTGGTTAGCTCTCTCGCCTTGCTGCGCTGGGTCCCTGGTTCGAATCCCAGCCAGGGCACTATCTGCAAAGAGTTTGTATGTTCTCTCTGTGTCTGTGTGGGTTTCCTCCGGGCACTCCGGTTTCCTCCCACATTCCAAAAACATACAGATAAGTTAACCACTTCACCACTGAGGGGGTTTACCCCCTGACCACCAGAGCAATTTTCACCTTTCAGCGCTCCTTCCATTCATTCATCTATAACTTTATCATTACTTATCACAATTAAACATAGTTACATAGTTACATAGTTATTTTGGTTGAAAAAAGACATACGTCCATCGAGTTCAACCAGTACAAAGTACAACTCCAGCCCGTCCCCCACATACCCCTGTTGATCCAGAGGAAGGCGAAAAAACCCCCACCAGGCATGGTCCAATTAGCCCCAAATGGGAAAAATTCCTTCCTGACTCCAGATGGCAATCAGATAAAATCCCTGGATCAACATCATTAGGCATAACCTAGTAATTGTAGCCATGGATGTCTTTCAACGCAAGGAAAGCATCTAAGCCCCCTTTAAATGCAGGTATAGAGTTTGCCATAACGACTTCCTGTGGCAATGCATTCCACATCTTAACCACTCTTACTGTAAAGAACCCTTTCCTAAATAAATGGCTAAAACGTTTTTCCTCCATACGCAGCTCATGTCCTCTAGTCCTTTGAGAAGGCCTAGGGACAAAAAGCTCATCCGCCAAGCTATTATATTGCCCTCTAATGTATTTATACATGTTAATTAGATCTCCTCTAAGGCGTCTTTTCTCTAGACTAAATAAACCCAGTTTATCTAACCTTTCTTGGTAGGCGAGACCTTCCATCCCACGTATCAATTTTGTAGCTCGTCTCTGCACCTGCTCTAAAACTGCAATATCTTTTTTGTAATGTGGTGCCCAGAACTGAATTCCATATTCCAGATGTGACCTTACTAGAGAGTTAAACAGGGGCAACGATCTATATCTTGTTTTTTCCACCACTAATTAGGCTTTCTTTAGGTGGGACATTATGCCAAAAATTATTTTATTCTAAATGTGTTTTAATGGGAAAATAGGAAAAATGTGGGAAAAAAATTATTTTTCAGTTTTCGGCCATTATAGTTTTTAATTAATGCATGCTACTGTAATTAAAACCCATGAAATGTATTTGCCCTTTTGTCCCGGTTATAAAACCGTTTAAATTATGTCCCTATCACAATGTTTGGCGCCAATATTTTATTTGGAAATAAAGGTGCATTTTTTTCAGTTTTGCGTCCATCCCTAATTACAAGCCCATAGTTTATAAAGTAACAGTGTTGTACCCTCCTGACATAAATATTTAAAAAGTTCAGTCCCTAAGGTAACTATTTATGTATTTTTTTTATTGTACATTTTTTAATTTTTTTTTTAATTATAAAAAAAAAAATTGGGAGTGTGGGAGGTAATGAGTTAATTTTTTGTGTAAAAGTAATTTATTTGTATGTGAAAAATGTGTAGGGTGTAGTTTTACTATTTGGCCACAAGATGGCCACAGTAACTTTTTCTTTTAATGCGACCTCCAAGCGTCCTTCCGGAAGCTTGGAGGAAGTACTTTGAGGCTGGGTAAGTGTTTACTTTTCACAATGATCGCGCTGCTCATTGGAGAGCAGCGGATCATTGCGGGGCTTAGATCAACGAACGGGAATGGATTTTACCGTTCATTGATCTCCGAGCGGGCGGCGGCGTGTTTACTAGCGGCGGGCGGCGTGTTTACGAGCGGGAGCGCGGACAGCGGCGGGAACGCGGAAAGTACGGATTTCTCCGTCCCTGGGGGTTAAAGGATGGAAAAAGGGACGGAGAAATTGGTACGGGCGGGGGGAAAGTGGTTAATTGGCTACCTCTAAAAATTGGCCCTAGACTACAGTACTTACACTGCATAATATAGACATATGGCAATGGTAGAGATTAGATTGTGAGCTCCTTTGAGGGACAGTTAGTGACAAGATATATATATATATATATATATATATATATCTATCCTACCATACCCTAACCTAACCAGATATATAGAATCTCTGCCCAGTGCCCAGTCTATAAATCCATTTTACCTCAAGCTGTCTAAGCTTGAGGTCTAGGTTTCCACCTCTAGGGCCCAATTGCCATTGTTGTATCACCCAGAATCTCAGGAGGGTGGCATCTCACTCATGCATCTCCAAGAAATGTCTCGCTACTGATGTGTTCCGTTTATGTTTTATATCACCGATATGCTCTAAACTTCTCGTTTTTACAGCTCTGGTAGTTTCTCCTACATAGATCAAAGGACATGGGCATTTCAGAGCATAAATTACTCCCTCCGTGTCACAATTGAAGAAATTTAATAACTTATAGATCCTATCATTTTTTGGGGCTCTAAAATCCTTGCATTTTTCCACATTGTTACAGGCTTTACATTTACCGCACTTGTACATGCCATTCAGTGCGGGATTCAACCAAGTTCTCTTTTTTTCTTTGAATTTTGTGCCCTTTGCGGGCAAAAATGAATGCATTAGGGAATCACTGAGATTTTTTCCCCTCCTATATGTAAACCTGGGGGTTGGTGGTAAGAAAGCCTTAAGTTGCGGGTCAAGCTGTAAAATTGACCAATGTCTCTCCACTACCTTCTTTATATTTTCCGATCTATCCGTGAATGTATTAATAATTCGGATTGAATTGTCCTCCTCTTCATCTCTCATTCCCCTTCTCGGTATCAACAAATCCTGTCTCTCCATTGTTTTTGCTTGGGTCTCAGCTGTCATGAGTACATTATCAGGGTAACCCCTTTCCTTGAATCTCCTACGTAAATTTTGGCACTCTGATTCAAAATCACCCGGGCTGGAGCAATTTCTTATTGACCTAAGGTATTGGCCTCTGGGAATATCCTCTTTTTAAGGGAGTTGGATGAAAACTCTCCCAACTCAGGAGAGAGTTTGAGGAGGTCGGTTTCCTGTAAATTTTGGCATCAAGCCCACCGCTTTGATTCTTTCTAATGTTTACGTCAAGAAAATTGATGGAATTACAATCGATTTAAAAAGTAAAAAACATCCCAATGTCATTGGTATTCAAGATGTTCACAAATTCTACAAACCTCTCCCTGGGGCCGTCCCACAAGTTAAAGATGTAGTCTATGAAACGGCCCCAGAAGACGATATGGGATGCGCAAATCGCAAGCTCCTCACCAAACACTGTGGTATCCTCCCACCAGCCGAGAAAGAGGTTAGCATAGGTGGGAGCACAGGCCGTCCCCATGGCCCATCCCTTCTCTTGTTTGAAAAACTGATTTTGAAAGACCAAGTAATTATGCGTTAGGATGAAGTTTAAAAGTTGTACAATGAATAAAGAGTGATCCCTTAAATGTACACTTCTTGCTTGTAAAAAGTAATCTACTGCCTTGAGACCCAGATCGTGTCTTATGTTATTATAAAGAGCTTCCACATCCAAGCTCGCCAATAGTGTGTTATCCGTAACTTTGATGTCATTAATTTTATTTAAAAGATCCATTGTATCCCTTAGGTATGATGGCAGGCTTTCAACGAATGGTCTTAAGAAACAATCTACATATCTACTTATATTTATATATATTATATTCTCTGTAAGAGTTCCGCTTCCTGAGATTATGGGGGGCCTGCCTGGGTTTCCCTCTTTGTGGATCTTGGGAAGCATGTAAAAGCAGGCTGTTCTAGGCTCTTCAGGGACAAGGGTCCTTACATGTTGTCTGATGTTTGCAGGCAATCTGTTAACCATCCTATTAAGTGCCATCCTGTAGCCTTTGTGGGGTCCCCCTGTAATTTGGCATAGTGAGCGGTGTTGGATAATTGTCTTTGTGCCTCCTGGATGTAGTCACTGGTGTTCATTATGACTATGGCACCACCTTTATCCGCTGGTTTAATAATAATGTCCTTATTCTCCTTAAGGGATCTGATGGCCTGTCGCTCGTGTGGTGTTACGTTCTGGGCCAGTGTCTTTCTTTTACTCAGGATCCTGTCAGAGATTCTGCGTCTGAATTTGTTGATGTATTTATCCAGGGCCTCTGTGTATCGCAAACCTACAGACCGTCCCACATACCTAAGATATGACAGTTTTCATCCCAAGCACATTAACAACTCTATAATTTACAGCCAAGCTATAAGGTACAACCGGATTTGTTCTGACAGGATGGACAGATACAAGCACCTGGATCACCTTAAGAACACTTTCATTAAACAAGGTTACAGTCCTCCCATGGCTGAGGCCCAAATCAGGAAAGCCAGCAACATCCCCAGGACTGAACTCCTGAAATATAAGCAAAACCAGAAAGAGGAATGTGTCCCTTTGGTTGTCACCTACAACCCACACCTGGAAATCTTAAGGAGGATTGCTAAGGAACTTCATCCCATTTTACACAAGGATCACAGACTGAGAACGATATTCCCTAAACCTCCACTCTTGTCATATCGGCAACCACACAATCTAAAACAGATGATTGTCAGGAGCTCTTTGAATAGGCCTCAACAAAACGGAACATCACCCTGCCGACAAAAAATATGTGGGACCTGCAGACACATTTACTCCACTGACAAGGTAACGATACCAGGTTCACAACAGGAGTACAGAGTACAAGGTAAATTTTCCTGTGGGTCCACCAATCTGGCATATCTGATCATGTGTGCTAAATGCCCCAATGTTATGTACGTGGGAGAAACTGGACAAACTCTGCGCAAACGGATGAATGGACACAGGCACACTATTAATGATACCAAATCTGGACTCCCAGTTGCTACACACTTTCGGTCCAACGGACACAGCATGGATGATCTTCGTGTCACTGCCCTGAAGGGCGGCTTCAAAACGTCAAATGACCGATTAATAGCAGAAACAAAATTTATAAATTGGTTCAAAGCTGTGGAGAAGGGTTTGAATAAGGACAACAACTTTCTATATTGGTATGAGATTGATGATATATGAACTGTCTAGGCCACTCTAGCTGAACTTGTGAACTAAGAATTTACGATACCTCTGGGTCAATCCTAATACCAGGTCTGTGAGCAATGGAGGAAACAAGGATTTATGCTTGAAAAAAATATCTGTTTTCCCTTTTGATGTAGCATGTATATAAGCTGTCTG
This sequence comes from Hyperolius riggenbachi, assembly GCF_040937935.1. Taxonomy (NCBI): domain Eukaryota; kingdom Metazoa; phylum Chordata; class Amphibia; order Anura; family Hyperoliidae; genus Hyperolius; species Hyperolius riggenbachi. The sequence continues at coordinate 354,464,711 of NC_090649.1, read as the reverse complement.
TACCACCAGCTTGCAAACTAACAGGATGTAAACCTGACGAAGGCTGCAAGGCCGAAAGCTTGTTTATTCTTATTAATTTGTAGTTAGCCAATAAATGGTATCATCCTGATTTAAAACTTCTTGCTTTTCATGATAATAAGATTCAATTAACGGAGCAAGCCAATGACTCGGATATTAAGAGAACCGAGTCCTGTTTGCAGCTGTTTATTTTCATTTACTCCGGCGAATGAATCATTCAACAAGATGAGCCGCTCTGTTCTTTGGAGCGACTCATCTGCACCTCCGCAAAGCGGCTCCTGTCCGGACTTAAGTGACTTGTCCCGGACGGAGAGCTGATTGGAGCTGCGGTGAGGAGTGGGGCGTTACTAGACCCTGATTGGGCGAATGGCCGTTCGATGAGAGGCAGCCTCTAGCCAATCAGAAGCGCTGAAATACGGCGTCCTGTAGCCAATCAGAAGCGCTGAAATATGGCGTCCTGTAAACCACCTCTAAGCGCTGTCAGTAGCGAGTATATTTCAGGCTGGATTTCTTATTGAACAATATAGGTAACGTTTTATCTATTCTGGGGAACTATGAGACTTAGAATAAGGGGTCTTTTGGCATACAGTGGTCCTTATGGGGATTTCTCCTGATTGGCTGGGCGGTTTGTCTATAGGTCCAGGGACCAATCGCTGGGACTGACATCACTCAAGGGTGGAGTTTGGGACACACCCACACCCATGTGATGCCCAGGAAGTATAAAAGGACTCAAAATAAGCCAGTTCTTGTTAGGTTGCTGTCATGAGCGGACACGCTATCTGACTCATGTTGTTTTTTGTTTTAATGTAATTGCACTTTAGCACCTATGCACTTTTGCACTTTTATTAGTTCCCTTGAAAAAGATTCCGCTAGGAAGTGAAACATGTTGGGTGATTTTGGTGGGGGTTTAATGTAATTTATTAAGACTTATATGAACTAAGGGGTGGAGAATATCTCCAGAGATGCTTACTATAGACCCCTAGTTCATAAGATTTGAGTTCTATCAGTATCAGACAGGTAGCCTATCGTGTATTTTATATCCAATTATTAAAAGTTACATTTTAAATATCCTTTTCAGAGGTAACATTTGTGTATCACCTGCCCTGTCTTCCCTGATGACATGATTAGTGCCCGATTGGCTTTGCACCACTGTGTCCCTACTTACTGGCTGCCTCTTCCTCCTCTTTAACTTCCGCTAGGGCATATTTTCGGGGTAGTGCTTCTATTTTAAGCATGGTCAAATTCCAGCTAGGGCTTATTTTCAGGGTAGGTCTTTTCAGGGAAAGATGGTAGGAAAGGAGATGCCCAAGTATGGTATGCTATCTTGAACCCAGGGAAAGGGAAATTTATTGGAGGCCGATACTGTTTGTGTCAATATTTTTGCTGAACACGAGGGTCTTAATCTCACTTACTTTAATAGTAGTAGCAGTAGGGTATTGTACCGTGTTAGCCATCAGTAAAAGCAAGAAGTTTTAAACCAGGATGATACCATTTATTGGCTAACTAAAAATGAATAAAATTAAGCAAGCTTTCGGCCTTGCAGCCTTCGTCTGGCTTATATCCTGTTAGTTTGCAAACTGGTGGTACAGACAGCTTATATACATGCAACATCAAAAGGGAAAACGGATATTTTTTCAAGCATAAATACATGTCCTTAAGATGCCTTAATTCACACAGACCATCGACCTGGGGTTAGAGGCTGTAAGCTAAGCTAAGGATCCTTGTTTAACACCTGCTCACATGGATATAAGCTGTCTGTACCACCAGTTTGCAAACTAACAGGATATAAGCCAGACGAAGGCTGCAAGGCCGAAAGCTTGCTTTATTTTATTCATTTTTAGTTAGCCAATAAATGGTATCATCCTGGTTTAAAACTTCTTGCTTTTACTTTAATAGGAGGCTTTAAAAAATAGGGTAGTTAAAGGGAACCTTAACCAGAAAAAAGTTGAACCGATCCTCCATTTCCCCACCGCAGCTTACTTACGCTTCTGACAATTGATCAGTCGACGGTCCATTGCGCCTGCGCGGCCCTTACAGCGTGTATCCTCGTAAGCATTCACATCATCGAACACGTGCTACGCAGTCGCAGTAAGAGGTTCTCTCTTTACTGCGCCTGCACAGGACGCGTTCGTTGACTTGAACGCTTATGAGTGTGCGCGTGGCATCTCATAGGCATCAGCCTATGAGAGCCGATCGCTCTGAGCATCCCCAGGAGATAGCCAAATGACACAGCTGTCCACACTACAGCGCTGCCATAGATCGCAGCGCTGTACAATGTAGACGGTGGTAGACTAATGACGAGCAGAAACCCTGCCCCGGGACTTAACGTTATGAGGTCCTGGGGCTGCAACCTTGCAACCGCCAATAGGGCTGAACGATTTTTGGTTTTAAACCGAAAATCGTGATCAGGACCAAGACAATCTTGAGATCGTCAGTGTAGCGGTTTTGCAGCGGTTTTCACCACTGCCGATGGTACCTACACTGCTCCCGGCCTCCTCCTCCGCTCCCGGGCCCTGCCCCCTCCTCCAGTAAGTTCCGATAGCATTCAGCATTTCGGCAAGTTCACATCCACAGCCTCGCCCACTAGATAGCGCCTGAGCTCCTGTATGCTTGGAGCCCCGGTGATTTCAAGAAAGTGCAGGAGGATTCGGTGCAAACTGGAGTCTGTGCAGGGGAAGGCAGGATGGGCGGCAGCAGCAACTTTCCCCTTCACATTCCTTTGTCCTCCTCCCCCAGTCCCCGTAGTGTGTCCTGTCAGTATGGGGGGGGAGGGGGGGTGTGGAAGGAGAAAGGGTAACACTAATCCCATGGAGCTCACTGACTGTTCATCCTGCCAGTTGACATTGTGCTGCTGTTAAACTTTTTTTTTTTTTTTTTTTTTTATTCTTTTGGAATGCCTGGCACACATGATGCAATTTTCCATCTGATTGACGGTCAAATCAATTATTTCTGATAGGTCAGATCTGATTTCCAATCTATTTTCTGATCACTTCTATACAGAAACGATTGGAAATCAGATTGGACCTGTTGGAAAATAATCGATTTGACAGTCAATCTGACACTATTGAATCATGTATACCGGTTGGTTACCGGTTGTTGTACACATTCTTCAGTGGGTTTGCATAGTAAAGCCTGGTGCACGTTGTGCAATTTTCACTTCTGTTCCTATTCCAGCAAGTGATCAGATTGATAATCAGATCTGAGATCGATTGGATTTAGAAGAAAGCTAGCCTATGCACGTCTGCAATTTTTAAAATTCCTGATCCCATTTCACAAATTCGATATAAAAAAGGCATTTACTCACGCTAGCCAGTATTTAGATTGATATTTTTCAGCATGTCTGATAAAAATTGTCTGAGAGGGGGAACAAAGCTTAATTTGACAGAAATTGCTCGATTCAATTTTTTCCTAAAATTGTTCAGGCCTAACCGCCAATTGGCGTTAGGCGGTCGCAAGGAGGTTAGTGTTAATGTCACATAATTTGCAGGTACAGACTAACCAGCAAGCTCATGGTGAACCAGAAATCATTGGAGTGTGTAAGGGACTACAATGGTCCTAAAAGCCCCCTAACTAAAATGCTAAGAAAAACAAAAGTTTGCTTTTCTTAGAACAGAATTTGCGATAATTCAGGTTGGAGTGAGCTTGAGATGTCTCCCAGGGCATCACTGCTGAATATATGCAAATTAACTATTGTTACCCTTAGGAGCTAAACACACTTCCAGAACCGCTGGAATGCAATGATGTGTCAGCTTGTTAATTTGTACAGAGCCAGAATAATCGAACATGCATACAGACTGTTTCGGATTGTTTGATCCTCATCAGTGCATGGTATGGATTAATTTGGCTCTATGGAGTAGGGCCTGTAACACCGAGAGGTACAGACTAACCAGCAAGCTTATGGTGAACCAGAACTCATTGGAGAGTGTGTAAGGGACTACAATGGTCCTAAAAGCCCGCAAAAATTCCTATCTTGTGGTGGTGTCTACCAGTCTGTATACCGGAGTTTAGGATGGGAACGAATAGCTTCCGCAAGAGTTTCCATTACTAACACAAAAATAAAGGGAGACGGGGCATCCCTGTCCAGTACCACTTGTGATTTTACAGGACATAGACCTGAATCCTGCATGGATGACTGAGGCAGATGGCTTTTTACAGAGTGCCACAATGGCAGAGGTAAAGGAACCAGTTATCCCAGTTTTAGTAGGGCTGTGTTGAAGATAGATCCAATGGACTCTGTCAAATGCCTTTTGCCTCTAGGATTAGATACAGAGAAGACATGCGTGGCAATTCAGCGTATGTCATCAGGTTGAACATATTGATTTTATTCCCGACAGTTGCTTTTTAACAGGCCTCATGTAGGGCATCTTGTTTCCTGACTGCTGCTAGAAGGCTCTCTTTAGTAGCATAACAGAAACGTGGCCATGGCATCTCTGGTTAGGTTTTCAGGAATCTTTGCTGCCTTCATTCTGACGGGCCTGCATGTTAGAGGAAAACTCAGTTTACGTGGGGCGAACTGTCTCTTTTTTTACTTCCATTTGTGGACCACCTCTGTGTCCAAGGCGGCGTCCTCCGCTGCTTGCCGGTTTGAAAATTGCTTGGGCATCTTTGTTAGGGAGACTGGGACTGGAGCCCAGAGCTCAAACATTCATTCAGTACCGGTACTTCTGACACATATGCCCCCCCAAGTTAACATATATATTTTTTTTTTTAAGCCAAAAGTGGTGAATAATACTTATCCTTTCTTCTCCAGTGTGAGTGATCTGCCAATGTTGTAAAATCTAATATCAAAGCAGTTTGTTTGATTTGCAATGTTATGTTGTATATGTACTGTTTCATAATCTCTCTCTCTTTCTCTCCCTCTTTCTCTCCCTCTCCCTCTTTCTCTCCCTCTCCCTCTTTCCATTTTTCAGCTCCAGCTATTTTCCAGCAGAAAATCTAGTGGAATATAAATGGCCAGCTGATGAAACAGGGGAGTACTATATGTTACAAGAACAAGTCAGTGAATATTTGGGTGTTACTTCATTCAAACGAAAATATCCAGGTAATTGTGTTCTTATTATATAAGATACTTTGCTGTTATTCGCTGTTATTTTCAAATAAAGTGTAGAGAAATGCACCCTGTATGCATTTAGAGAGTTTAGCCTGTCTAATTCTACCTCATCTGTGATTAATCACCGCTGTAATTTGATCTCTCAGCTGTGTTAGCTCAGGAATATCCTAATTTGTGAACACAGGATGTTAACAGTATGTTTGCTTCCATGAAAGCTGGAAGTGGTTGCACTGCAGATTTATTGCAGGATTTTGTATCAGCTGTAACAAAAATGTTTTTCTTTAAAGGTTATTTAAAGGTTTTTATACTTTTGCTTATCTTTTAGAGTAGAGAGGAAGTTGTGCGTTCAGGTCTGCTTTAAAGGGAACCTGAACTAAGGGCATATGGAGGCTGACATATTAATTTTCAAACAATACGAATTGCATGGCTGTCCTGCTGATCCTTTGCCTCTAATCCTTTGAGGGCCTTTTTCTACTAGCTAAAGATTCAGAGTTTCCCTGCATGTGAGCTGCAGGGGGAAATGCTGCCTATATATAGCATGGCTTGCCGTCCTGATCGCACTTTAGTGCAACTCTGGATGGCATGCTGCAGATTTATGCAGCACTCAGTCCTTAACCACTTGCCGACTGCCCACAGCCGATGGGCGGCGGCAAAGTGGTGTGCAGAACGACCGCAATACGCCGATCGGCGGCGGCTCATTCTGCATGTAATGGCCGGGAATCGCGTGCATCCGCCGGCAATAGGCTCTGCCCACCCGCGCCGTCAACCCGCCGGCCAATCGGAAGCGCTGGCGGGTGGTTAACCTGACGATGGCCGCATAGGAAGCGTATAATACGCTTTGTAATGTATACAAAGCGTATTATACAGGCTGCCTCCTGCCCTGGTGGTCCCAGTGATCGAGGGACCACCAGGGCAGGCTGCAGCCACCCTAATGTGCACCCAAGCACACTGATCTGCCCCCCTGCCCTCTGATCGCCCACAGCACTCCTCCGACCCCCCCCACCCACCCCCCAGACCCATGTTTGCACCCAATCACCCCCCTAATCACCCATCAATCACTCCCTGTCACTATCTGTCAACACTATTTTTTAGGTTAGGACATAAACTGCCCCCTGGGGGCTCCTGATCAACCCCCACACCCTCAGATCCTCCATAGACCCCCCCCAGACCCCCCCCCCCCGTGTACTGTATACATCTATTATCTCCACTAATCACCCGTCAATCACCCATCAATCACCCGTCAATCACCCCCTGTCACTGCCACCCATCAGATCAGACCCTAACCTGCCTCTGACGGGCATCAGATCGCCCGCAGACCCACCCTCAGATCACCTCCAAAGTGCCTTGTTTACATCTGTTCTGCTATCTAATCACCCATCAATCACCCCCTGTCACCACCTGTCACTGCTACTCGTCAGATCAGACACCTATCGGCCCCTAGGGCACCCAATCACCCGCCCACACCCTCAGAACACCCTTAGACCTCCCCCCCCCCCCCCCCGTGTACTGTATATATCTATCCTCCCCTGTAATCACCCGTCAATCACCCCCTGTCACTGCCACTCATCAGATCAGATCAGACCCTAACCTGCCTCTTACGGGCATATGATCACCCACACCATCAGATCGCCCGCAGACCCACCATCAGATCACCTCCAAAGTGCATTGTTTACATATGTTCTGCCATCTAATCACCCACTGATCACCCATCAATCACCCCCTGTCACCACCTGTCACGGCTACCCATCAGATCAGACACCTATCGGCCCCTAGGGCACCCAATCACCCGCTCAGACCCCAAGCCCTGATCACCTCGCCAGTGCATTGCTTGCATCTATTCCCCCCTCTAATCACACCTTGAGACACCCATCAATCACCTCCTGTCACCACCTGTCACCCCCTAGCACACCTACCCATCAGATCAGGCCCTAATTTGCCCCGTGTAGGCTCCTGATCACTCGGCCAAACCCTCAGATCCCCCTCAGACCCCCTTCCGATCACCTCCCCATCACCTCCCCAGTGCATTGATTGCATCTATTTTCCCCTCTACTCACCCCCTGAGACACCCATCAATCACCTCCTGTCACCCCCTAGCACTCAGATCAGGCCCAATACAACCGGTCATCTAAGAGGCCACCCTGCTTATGACCGGTTCCACAAAATTCGCCCCCTCATAGACCACCTGTCATCAAAATTTGCAGATGCTTATACCCCTGAACAGTCATTCTGAGGCATTTGGTTTCCAGACTACTCCTCGTGGTTTTGGGCCCCTAAAATGCCAGGGCAGTATAGGAACCCCACAAGTGACCCCCATTTTAGAAAGACACCCCAAGGTATTCCGTTAGGTGTATGGTGAGTTCATAGAAGATTTTATTTTTTGTCAAAAGTTAGCGGAAATTGATTTTTGTTTTATTTCACAAAGTGTCATTTTCCACTAACTTGTGACAAAAAATAAAATCTTCTATAAACTCATCATACACCTAACAGAATACCTTGGGGTGTCGTCTTTCTAAAATGGGGTCACTTGTGGGGTTCCTATACTGTCCTGGCATTTTAAGGGGCCCTAAACCGTGAGTAGTCTAGAAACCAAATGCCTTAAAATGACCTGTGAAAAGGACGTTGGGCCCCATAGCGCACCTAGGCTGCAAAAAAGTGTCACATGTGGTATCGCCGTACTCAGGAGAAGCAGTATAATGTGTTTTGGGGTGTATTTTTACACATACCCATGCTGGGTGGGAGAAATCTCTGTAAATGACATTTTGATTTTTTTTTTTACACACAATTGTCCATTTACAGAGATATTTCTCCCACCCAGCATGGGTATGTGTAAAAATACACCCCAAAACACATACTACTTCTCCTGAGTACGGCGATACCACATGTGTGACACTTTTTTGCAGCCTAGGTGCGCTAAGGGGCCCAATGTCCTATTCACAGGTCATTTTGAGGCATTTGGTTTCTAGACTACTCCTCATGGTTTAGGGCCCCTAAAATGCCAGGGCAGTATAGGAACCCCACAAGTGACCCCATTTTAGAAAGAAGACACCCCAAGGTATTCCGTTAGTAGTATGGTGAGTTCCTAGAAGTTTTTTTTTTTTTTTTTTTTAGTCACAAGTTAGTGGAAAATTACACTTTGTGAAAAAAAACAATAAAAATCAATTTCCGCTAACTTGTGACAAAAAATAAAATCTTCTATGAACTCACCATACTGCTAATGGAATACCTTGGGGTGTCTTCTTTCTAAAATGGGGTCACTTGTGGGGTTCCTATTCTTCCCTGGCATTTTAGGGGCCCTAAACCGTGAGGAGTAGTCTAGAAACCAAATGCCTCCAAATAACCTGTTAAATCCTAAAGGTACTCATAGGACATTGGGCCCCCTTAGCGCAGATAGGGTGCAAATAAGTGCCACACGTGGTATCGCCGTACTCGGGAGAAGTAGTATATTGTGTTTTGGGGTGTATTTTTACACATACCCATGCTGGGTGGGAGAAATATCTCTGTAAATGAACAATTGTGTGTTAAAAAAAAATAAAATATCAAAAAATTGTCATTTACAAAGATTTCTACCACCCAGCATGGGTATATGTAAAAATACACCACAAAATACATTATACTACCTATGAGTACGGCGGTACCACATGTGTGGCACTTTTTTGCACCCTTACTTTGCTAAGGGGCCCAAAGTCCAATGAGTACCTTTAGGATTTCACAGGTCATTTTGAGACCTTTGGTTTCAAGACTACTCACGGTTTAGGGCCCCTAAAATGCCAGGGCAGTAAAGGAACCCCACAAGTGACCCCATTTTAGAAAGAAGACACCCCAAGGTATTCCGTTAGGAGTATGGGGAGTTCATAGATTTTATTTTTTGTCACAAGTTAGCGGAAATTGATTTTGTTTGTGAAAAAAAAAACAATAAAAATCAATTTCCGCTAACTTGTGACAAAAAAAACTCACCATACTCTTAACACAATACCTTGTGGTGGTGTCTTTCTAAAATGGGGTCACTTGTGGGGTTCCTAAACTGCCCTGATATTTTAGGGGCCCTAAACAGTGAGGCGTAGCCTTGAAACCAAATGTCTCAAAACGACCTGTGAAATCCTAAAGGTTCTCATTGGACTTTGGGCCCCTTAGCGCAGTTAGGGTGCAAAAAAGTGCCACATGTGGTATCGCTGTACTCAGGAGAAGCAGTATAATGTGTTTTGGGGTGTATTTTTACACATACCCATGCTGGGTGGGAGAAATCTCTCTGTAAATGGACAATTGTGTGTGTAAAAAAAAAAAAAAAAAAAAAAAAAAAAAAAAAAAAAAAAATCAAAAAAAAAATAAATCAAAGCATGGTCCTTTACAGAGATATTTCTCCCACCCAGCATGGGTATGTGTAAAAATACACTCCAAAACACATTATACTACTTCTCCTGAGTACGGCAATACCACATGTGTGGCACTTTTTTGCAGCGTAACTGCGCTAAGGGGCACAAAGTCCAATGAGCACCTTTAGGCTTTACAGGGGTGCTTACAATTTAGCATTCCCCAAAATGCCAGGACAGTAAACACACCCCACAAATGACCCCATTTGGGAAAGTAGACACTTCAAGGTATTCAGAGAGGGGCATGGAGAGTCCGTGGCAGATTTCTTTTTAAGTTAGCAGAAATGGATTTTTTTTTCCCCTCAGTGTCCTTTTCCACTAACTTGTGACAAAAATAAAATCTTCTATGAACTCACCATGCCTCTCAGTGAATACTTTGGGATGTCTTCTTTCCAAAATGGGGGCATTTAGGGGGTATTTATACTATCCTGGAATTTTAGCACCTCATGAAACCTGACAGGTGCTCAGAAAAGTCAGAGATGCTTCAAAATGGGAAAATTCACTTTTTGCACGTTAGTTTGTAAACGCTATATCTTTTACCCAAACCAATAAATAAATAAATATACACTGAATGTTTTTGTTTTTTTTTTATCAGACATGTAGCACAATACATTTGGACAAAAATGTATACAGAAATTTTACTTTATTTGACAAATTTTATCACAAAGTTAAAAAAAAATCATTTTTTTTTTTTTTTTTTACGAAATTCATGTCTTTTTTTCAATTTCAATATATTTTTTATTGAAAGAATATGTAGTGATTACAACAGATACAGGTATATTGAGCATGTTACAATCTTATCACATGTGTGAGATAGCATTTTAACAATAATCACAGTGTTAGTATAAGGAGCTTTAACTCTTTATTGAGCTTCCTTGCTACTACTGACTGTTTAGGCTTTATGGTGTGTGGCTTTGTTCCTCCGAGGTTACCCTTTTTCTTGTTGATACTGCTAGGTGTTTGAAGGAGTATTAAGCCTACTTAGGTGGGTAGTATTATGTTTATAGAAGCGGGTAGCCAGAGAGGGCTAATGTGTAGTTTTTCGGAGGAAGTGTGGAGATGTAGAAATAAAGATGAAGAAATAGTGGGACTATATAGAGAGAAAAGATGAAAAGGGGGGGGGGGGGAGGGGGGTCCTGTGGGGGACAGAGAGAAACAGGGAGGGGAGGAGAGTGTGTGTGGCGTTCCCAGGGAGATTTGTTACCTATTTTGACATAATATTCTTGTACTCAACTGAGTCTGTGTAGTCATACCAGCAAGCCCATATCTTGGAGATCTTGTCGACTTGGTCGTTAGCCGTTAAGACTAATTCCTCCAGTTCTTTAGTTTTCTCAACCCTTAGGAACCATTGTTTCAGGGTAGGAATCGTTTTGGTTTTCCAGAGAGCGGGGATGGTGGCTCTGGCTGTTGTAATCAGATGAGGTAGTATGGATTTTTTTGTATTGTGTGGGAGATATACTAGAGCAGTGTAGTAGGAAAGTTTCTGGTTTGAAAGGGATTGTGTGCCCCGAGATTTGCTGTGTAATCCTGTGTACCTCTCTCCAGAATCCAGTCAGCCAGGGGCAGGAAAAGGCTATATGTAACAGATCCCCGGGGGCCTTTTCGCATCGCCAGCATATGTTGTGAATGTCAGGTATATATTTGTGTAGCCTGTCAGGGGTTCTGTACCAGTATGTTAAAAATTTATAATTTTGCTCCTTATTTCTAGTGCATCTAGTGGATTTGTGGGCGTTTAGGTAGATGGTGTTCCATTGTTCGTCTGATAAAGGGTTGGGAAACAAATTGTTCCATTGCTTTTTGGCTGGGGAGGTTGGTGATCGTACTGCGTACAGCAGGAGGTTGTATAGCCATGAAAGTGAGTTTCTTTTTGTGCCTTTTGTTATACACCTCTGGTCAAATTGTGTTAGTGTGTCTGGTGTTTCTTTCTTGGATTTCCTGGAGTTGAGGAAATGTCGTATCTGGAGGAATGTCCACATAGGGATCTTTTGGTCAGATGTCGGGTGTTTGATTTCTCCCTGGGGTTTTGGTTTGCCTTTTGATAGAAAGTGGTGTACCCTTGGAAGTTCAAGATCTGTCCATGATTTTAAGTTCATTGAGTCATTCCCTGGTGGGAATTGAGGGTTTCCTATTAGTGGTGTCATGGGGCCTGAGGGATGAGAGATTTTATATTGATTGCAGCAGGTAGTAAAGGCCTTTTTAGTGGCCTGGATGAAGGGGTGATCTGCGTTTGTCTTGGGTGAGAGTGAGGTTTCGACCCATGGGAGGGCTCCTAGAGGGGTTCTGCTAATGTGTTGTTCAATGTGAACCCAGTCTTTCTGAATTGGGTGGGTTGTCCAGTCGTTTACCCTAAGGAGATGGGATGCTAGATAGTACAGTTTTAGGTTTGGTAGCCCTGAGCCTCCTCTATCTATTGGCTGGGAGAGGGTCTTGTTGCTTATTTTGATTTTTTTTGTGTTCCCATATAAATTTGTTAAGCTGTCCTTGTAGGGAGTTGATAAAATCAGCAGGTAATTGTGTGGGAATGGTTTGGAATAGATAGAGCAGCTGGGGCAGGATGGTCATTTTGATGGTGGCCGTTCTGCCAAACCAGGACAGACCCTTGAGTTTGTTCCATTCAGTGACTTCTTTTTGTACTTTATCTCTAAGTGGCTTGTAGTTGATATCAAATACGTTTTCTAGTTTCGCCGGTAGTTTAATCCCTAGGTAAGTGATTGCCTTTTGTTCCCATTTGAAGGGAAATCTCTCCCTGCATAGCTCTAGGTTGGGTGTGTTTAAAGGACTTACGAGGCCTGATTTTAAAAAAATAAACAAAAAAAGTTAGATACCTGTGTGTTTTTGTAAGGCACGGAGGACGCCGTCCGCGCCCTCCGTGCCGTTCCGCCGGGTCCCCGCTGCTGAATATCCCCCCGAACGACCGCACGGCCCGGGTCGGGCTCTCCAGCCTTCACCAAGATGGCCGCCGGAGCTGGCCGCGGCTGCGCAGTCCGCATAGCCGCGAGTGCGGCTGCGCAGCTCTAAGGCCAACTCCCCGATCCACACTACTGTTACGTGGATCGGGGGGTTGGCCTTAGAGCTGCGCAGCCGCACTCGCGGCTATGCGGACTGCGCAGCCGCGGCCAGCTCCGGCGGCCATCTTGGTGAAGGCTGGAGAGCCCGACCCGGGCCGTGCGGTCGGGGGTCGTTCGGGGGGATATTCAGCAGCGGGGACCCGGCGGAACGGCACGGAGGGCGCGGACGGCGTCCTCCGTGCCTTACAAAAACACACAGGTATCTAACTTTTTTTGTTTATTTTTTTAAAATCAGGCCTCGTAAGTCCTTTAAGGATATGTTGAGTGCCCAGGATTTATCAAAATTAATCTTTAAGTTAGAGATTCTTCCAAAATCATGTAGTGCTTTGACTAGATTAGGGAGTGTAATCAGTGGCTGGGATAGAAAAAAAAGCATATCGTCAGCGAATGTGGCGATTTTATATTCCCTCTGAGCGATTTGAACGCCGTGGATATTGGTGTTTGATCTAATTAGGTTCAGGAAAGGTTCAAGGGAGAGAACGTATATTAGAGGGGAGAGGGGGCACCCCTGTTTCATCCCATTTGTTATTGAGAAGGAGTTTGATAGGGAGAGATTTGCCTTCACTTTGGCTGTTGGGTTGCTGTATAATAGACCTATCCATGCCATCAAGTGGGGTCCCAGTCCCACATCATGTAAAACTGCCCGGGTGTCGTCCCAAGCTACCCTGTCAAAGGCTTTCTCGGCGTCGGTGGACAGGAGGAAACCCTCCGTGTGACCCCGAGAAAGCCAGTGGAGGATCCCTACAGCTTTGGTAGTGTTGTCTCGACCTTCTCTGCCGGGTACAAAACCGGTCTGGTCTTGGTGGATCAAAAATGGGAGAAGTGGGCCTATCCTGTTCGCCAGGATCTTGGCAAATATCTTAATGTCGCCATTAAGAAGTGAGATTGGCCTATAATTATTGCACAAGGAAGGATCCTTGCCTTCTTTGTGTATAACTGTCACATGCGCTTCTAATAGTTGCGTTGACGGGGTTGTATCTGCAGTTACACTATTGAATGCGTTAATAAAGCAGGGGGCCAAGACCCTGGCGAAGAGTTTATAGTACTGGGATGTTAATCCGTCTGGACCAGGGCTCTTCCCTGCTTTTAGTCCCTTGATGACTGTGATGAATTCTGTCTGTGTGATGGGTTGGTCTAGTTCCCTGATCTTATCAGGGGCTAGTGAACATAGTCCATGTTGTTTTAGGAATTCCTGTATTCTTTTACGTCTTTGCGATTGTTCTGTGGGGTTTGGTTGGTCAGTTTTTAGGTTGTACAGGCCTGTATAGTAGTTTCTGAAAGCCTCTAAGATCGAGGGGGTAGTTATATAGTCAGGGCCATTCGGATTTTTAATTGAGGTGATCAGATGTTTGGCTCTTTTCTTTTTGATTTTTCTTGCAAGAAATGTGCCGATCCTATTATCCCATTCATAAAAGGCTTTTTCTGCTTGCAGTATGGAGCTTTTTGCTTTTCTGTTTAAGGCTTTTTTCAGTTCAGACCTCTTATTCTAGAGTTGACTGAGGATGTCTGTACTGGTGTTTCTCTTATGTAGGGATTCAAGTTGGGCAATCTCTTGCAAGAGTAGGTTGATTCTCGCAAACTTTTCCCTCTTTTTCCTGGCACCTAATTTTATAAGCTCACCTCGAATGACCACCTTGTGGGCTTCCGAAATTGCTAGAGGGGACGCTTCACAGGTTAAATTATATTTCATGTAGTCTGAGATCAATTTAGATATGGTGTGGGAGGTCTCCGAGTCCTCAAGGAGCTCTGGATTTAATCTCCAGTTAAATTGGGCCGTTTTTAAGAATGGTATTTCAACTGTCAAAAATACAGGTGCGTGGTCTGAGAAAGCTATTGAACCTATGGATGCTTTTCTGACATAGTCTAAATCCAGTTGTGTGATGAGTAAGTGGTCTATGCGCGAATATTTTTTATGTGGAGCCGAGTAATATGTAAAGTCCTTTTCCTGAGGACTCAGGGCTCTCCACACATCAATCAGGGTTAGTTCAGCAAGCTTTTCTTTGATTCGTTTGATTGCTTTATAGGGGATCAGGGAGTTGCCATTAGAGGTGTCAAGTGGAGGGTGCAGGGGTATGTTAAGGTCGTCGCCCCATATTATCATGCCCTTGGCAAAGTCTAGTAGTTTGTTGGAGACTAAGGTCACGAATGACTCCTGCTTGTCATTTGGAGCGTATACTGAGACTAAAGTGATGTCTCTGTTGCCTAATGTGCATGCGAGAAACCGGAATCTGCCTCTGGGTCTGATAGTTGTTTTTTTACTTGCAGATCGCAGTTCTTGTGAAGTAGTATAGATACTCCCCTTGTTTTCCTGACCGGGGACGTGGAGTGGTATCCCCTGGTATAGTTTTTGTCACGTAAGTAGGGAGTATATCGATTAGAGAAATGTGTTTCCTGGAGCATGGCTATCGTGACTTTTTGACTCTGGAGAAGGTGGAGTAGGGCCGACCTTTCTCTGGTGTATTGAGGCCATTTACATTATAAGAAGTGATTGTCCAGGAAACAACATCTTGTTTTTTAGGGGTCATTGTGGGATCCCAAGGGGCACTACTCCCCAAGCCTGATCCTCCCCCACAGGAAGTGAAAAGTGTAAAGATTAGGTGGGAGAGAAGACAGTAGAGTCGGAGCATATATGCACCTGGTTTTCACACAAATGAGAAAGAGGGTAGTATTTAGGTGCAGGCTATTGATCTCCTAAGGGAAGGAGAGAGGTTAGTATCACGGTGTAGTCAGCTCACAAGGTAAGCTGCCTAGGTTTTGGACCGATTGTGGATCAGTGCACTAGATTACACTGTGTGGGGTTATGAGGTGACAGAGACTCAGTAGATGGAGCTCTGAAATACTGCTAGTGCGATCCCACGTTATTTACTCCGGTTTCTTGTCGCCATATTAGGAAGATATATTTCAGGGTTTGTGATAAAGGGGGGGAGGGGGACCCAGGTTAGACCCATGGTTTGGTACCTTAGAGAGCGCATTCTGGGGCGGCCGGGCCCGCACACAGCAGTCCACTAAAAGTGGCGTGCCGCGTGCTGGTCCCGAATGCCCCAGGGTGCCCCCCTTAACTTAATCATATGTTCCCCGTCTAACATTTTCAAACAATATCTAACTTACGATTCAAGGTATACAGTGGTTTTAAAAACTATTTGCCCCCTTCCTGATTTCTTATTCTTTTGCATGTTTGTCACACTTAAATGTTTCTGCTCATCAAAAACCGTTAACTATTAGTCAAAGATAACATAATTGAACACAAAATGCAGTTTTAAATGATGGTTTTTATTATTTAGTGAGGAAAAAAAACTCCAAATCTACATGGCCCTGTGTGAAAAAGTGATTGCCCCCCTTGTTAAAAAATAACTTAACTGTGGTTTATCACACCTGAGTTCAATTTCTGTAGTCACCCCCAGGCCTGATTACTGCCACACCTGTTTCAATCAAGAAATCACTTAAATAGGAGCTATCTGACACAGAGAAGTAGACCAAAAGCACCTCAAAAGCTAGACATCATGCCAAGATCCAAAGAAATTCAGAACAAATGAGAACAAAAGTACTGTAATTGAGATCTATCAGTCTGGTAGAGGTTATAAAGCCATTTCTAAAGCTTTGGGACTCCAGCGAACCACAGTGAGAGCCATTATCCACAAATGGCAAAAACATGGAACAGTGATGAACCTTCCCAGGAGTGGCCGGCCGACCAAAATTACCCCAAGAGCGCAAAGAAAACTCATCCGAGAGGCCACAAAAGGCCCTAGGACAACATCTAAAGAACTGCAGGCCTCACTTGCCTCAATTAAGGTCAGTGTTCACGACTCCACCATAAGAAAGAGACTGGGCAAAATCAGCCTGCATGGCAGATATCCAAGGCGGAAACCACAACTGAAATGTGACATAATGAGATAGCCATGTGTATGTACAGTGCCTAGCACACAGATAACTATGCTGTGTTCCTTTTTTTCTTTCTCTGCCTGAAAGAGTTAAATATCAGGTATGTAAGTGGCTGACTCAGTCCTGACTCAGACAGGAAGTGACTACAGTGTGACCCTCGCTGATAAGAAATTCCCCTTTTTTACCTCTTTCTTGCTCTCAGAAGCCATTTTCTGCTAGGAAAGTGGTTTATAGTTGGAATTTCTTATCAGTGAGGGTCACACTGTAGTCACTTCCTGTCTGAGTCAGGACTGAGTCAGCCACTTACATACCTGATATTTAACTCTTTCAGGCAGAGAAAGAAAAAAAGGAACACAGCATAGTTATCTGTGTGCTAGGCACTGTACATACACATGTCTTTCTCATTATGTCACATTTCAGTTGTGGTATCCTTTAAGCAAAAAGAACATTAAGGCTCGTCTCAATTTTGCTAAAAAAAAAAATCTCAATGATTGCCAAGACTTTTGGTAAAATACCTTGTGGACCGAGGAGACAAAAGTTGAACTTTTTGGAAGGTGCGTGTCCCGTTACATCTGGCGTAGAAGTAACACAGCATTTCAGCAAAAGAACATCATACCAACAGTAAAATATGGTGGTGGTAGTGTGATGGTCTGGGGTTGTTTTGCTGCTTCAGGACCTGGAAGGCTTGCTGTGATAGATGGAACCATGAATTTTACTGTCTACTAAAAAATTCTGAAGGAGAAGGTCCGGCCATCTGTTCGTCAACTCAAGCTGAAGCGATCTTGGGTGCTGCAGCAGGACAATGACCCAAAAAAACACCAGCAAATCCACCTCTGAATGGCTGAAGAAAAACAAAATGAAGACTTTGGAGTGGCCTAGTCAAAGTCCTGACCTCAATCCTATTGAGATGTTGTGGCATGACCTTACAAAGGTGGTTCATGCTAGAAAACCCTCAAATAAAGCTGAATTACAACAATTCTGCAAAGGTGAGTGGGCCAAAATTCCTCCAGAGCGCTGTAAAAGACTTGTTGCAAGTTATCGCAAACGCTTGATTACAGTTATTGCTGCTAAGGGTGGCCCAACCAGTTATTAGGTTCAGGGGGCAATTTCTTTTTCACACAGGGCCATGTAGGTTTTGAGGTTTTTTTTCTCACTAAATAATAAAAACCATCATTTCAAACTGCATTTTGTGTTCAATGATGTTATCTTTGACTAATAGTTAACGGTTTTTGATGAGCAGAAACATTTAAGTGTGACAAACATGCAAAAGATTAAGAAATCAGGAAGGGGGCAAATAGTTTTTCACACCACTGTAAGTAAACTCTTCATATAACATTCAAACAAGGTATACCTCTTTTTGAACTTATAACAGGTAATTGGAACTCAGGTCAAACTTTCACGCATTAGCTTGTGTTTTTTTTTTTTAGTGGAAGGTCCCTGTATATATTCATGCGGGTATCAACCTTCTATCCTATACCTTATCACCAGATATAGTAAAAGTTCAGCTTCTAATATAAGGAACTTATCTTGCATCAAGTGAGCGCAGAGGGTGTCATTTCTTATAGGTGGTTATAGATAGTCTTGTAAGTCTCTTCTGCTATGCTTTCTGGGTATTAGGACCTTAATGCTCAAGTTAGTCATTGACCTATGCTCTTAGCAAAAAATGAAGGGGACTCAGTGGTGAGTAAAGAGTAGAAAAGTTACCGTAGATCTCTTTGGATATGAGAGTCACAGTTCAGGGTCATCTGGGGCTGCAGGTAGGAGATCGTTTTCGCTGTCTGCTGCATCTGAACCTTCAGCGTTTGAAGAGGGGTCTCGTTCCTCAGCGTCGGAGGTTTGACTGAGGCGTCTCCTCCGGGGTTGTTGTTGGTAGCTTTGTTCGCTGGAGGAGCGGTCTCTTCGCCTGTTTGCTGTAGGGCGCTCCATTGTTGTCAGAACAGGAGGGCCATCGATGGTCGCAAGAGGTTGCCAGTCTGGAAGGTCCACCGAGGGTATGTTAAGGGCTCTGCAGAAGTATTCCAGGTCTAGCGGGTGTTTTTAGGTTGACCGTGATCGAGCCTTTAGTGGCTTGGAGGCAGAAGGGGAAGCGCCATCGGTAGGTTATGGCGTTCGTTCTTAGTGATTGAAGGAGGGGTTTCAGAGCTCTTCTACTTTGCAGGGTGATAACGGAGAGATCTTGGTATAGTGGCACTGTGGCTTCATTAAAATGAATCTCATCTTGCTCTCTGGCTTTCTTCATTATTTCCTCCTTTAAGGCAAAGCTGTTTAAGCAGCATACTATGTCGCGAGGCGGGCCTCCTTCACGTCCCTTTGGCCATAGAGCTCGGTGTGCTCTTTTTATCTCGATAGGGGAGTCCTTTGGCCTCTCTAGCAGTTGATTGAAGATGGCGGAGATTGCAGGGAGAATAGACTCCTGCGTCACCGACTCCGGGAGACCTCTCACCCTTATGTTGTTGCGACGTCCTCTATTATCGAGATCCTCGAGCTTTTGCTGGAACTCGAACATTTTTAAGTTGTACTGGTCTGATTTGGCTTGAAGATCACTTACTTGTGTGCGTCTGACTTCACCTTCTTTCTCCAAGACATCTAGTCTCGTGTTGATGTGTGTCACTTCGTTTCTCAGGTCTGCTATGGCTGCGGAGAGGGTTTCTTTTATATCGTTCGCTATGTCTTTCATAATTGCGATTGTGGGAAGGTTATCAAGTTTGTCTATAACCTTTTGTGTGCCAGCAGACCCTGATGGAAGGCTCTCTGCCACGCTTCCTGGAGACGGCGCCATGTTGGGTTGGCTCTGGCCTGTGCCGGCGTTCTTCTGGGCTCTGAACATCACGGGTACCTGTTTTGCGTGTTTTGTTTTGCTTGCGGGGGGGTCCCCCTGGGTCCCGGGATCCCGGTATTCTTTTTGTCTTCTTTCATGCTAGTTAGAGTTGCTGGAAACCGAGTTTTAGTGGGTGCACGAGAGGAGCTCGTTCAGCACGCAGCCATCTTAGAGCGGTGCCAAGCCACGCCGCCTCATGTCTTTTTTTATGAATATAATAAGTAAAAATCGCAGCAGCAATAAAATAGCACCAAAAGAAAGCTGTATTAGTGACAAGAAAAGGAGAGAAAATTCATTTAGATAGTAGGTTGTATGACCGAGCAATAAACCGTTAAAGCTGCAGTGGTCCAAATGTAAAAAAAGGCTCTGGTTCTTAAATGGCGAAAAGACTGCGGCCCTCAAGTGGTTAAAGGACATCCGAGGTGAATATAAACTGATTAACAATTGCATCTGTCTTCCTTCTTCTTATGATGTATGCCAGAACTCAAATATATGAACTATTGATTGTTTTTTTTATCTTTCCTGCTCTCTAAAGCCATTTATTGACCGGAAAGTGTTTTTTTTTTTGCTGTAATTCCTTATCAGTGAGGGTTATGCTATAGCCCAGGGATGTCAAACTGGTCCTACGAGGGCCGAGGTGCTCACACATTTTTGACACAGCTCAAATTAATTGATGGGACTGAATCAGGAGAGGTGTGGTCCATCAGGTAGAACACATTCCTCTCTCTCTCTGTCCATCCTAAACACTGGCATGGATCTGGGCCTCCAGGCCTGGAGTTCGACACCTGTGCTATAGCCCTACCCAGACAGAAACTGTTGCATACATGTTTAACTCTTTCAGGCAGGGAAAGGAAACAAAGAAACACAGCCTAATTGTGTGCTTGGCACTATACATATACAGGTCTATCTCTTCATGTCACGTCACCTCGGTTGTCCTTTAAAGAGGAACTCCAGTGAAAATAATAATGTAGTAAAAAAGTGCGTCATTTTTTTTTACCATAATTATGTATAAATTATTTAGTCAGTGTTTGCTCATTGTAAAATCTTTCCTCTCCCCGATTTACATTCTGACATTTATTACATGGTGACATTTTTACTGTGAGCAGGTTATGTAGCTGCTCCAAGCTGTTTTGGCTGTTAGAGACAGCTGTAAACAGCCATTTCCAGTCTGTGAACCTTGTTACATTGTAACAAACTGCCAAAAGTACCGCGTCCCAGAGCTTCTTGTGGGAGGGGTTTCAGCACAAAATCAGTCATACAGCGCCCCCTGATGGTCTGTTTGTGAAAAGCATTATATTTCTCATGTAAAAGGGGGTATCAGCTACTGATTGGGACAAAGTTCAATTCTAGGTTGGAGTTTCTCTTTAACGATTCAGGCTGTGGCTGCACAGCAGAGCGGGAGCCGTGGCCCAATCAGAAACTGCTGCCGCTCCTAGTGGAAATAAGCCCTTAGCCATAGACCCTGAACAAGCATGCACATCAGATGCTTTCATTAATGCGCAATGAAACCCAGCATTTCTACTTTGCTCTAATAGATTATTTACAGCATATTATATACAACCAGCATTTTTGTTTTACTAGAACAGCATTCAAAGGGTTAACACAGGCCTTAGAAGCTCCCCTGCAGGCTGATTGTAGGAGCCCTGCACGCATCCCTGTGATTTCTATGGCAACAGGGATGCTGTTGGCAGAGCTGTTGGTAATTTGCGGCTTGGACTCAACCCTCTGGCACAACTCTCCCGTAATAATGTATCCGTTTATTAAAAAGGAATCCTGTTTTGTTCACTGAGCTCTGTGCGCGTCCCTGTAGTTGCTATGGGAACAGGGACGCTGTGGGCAGAGCAGCTGATAAGTCGGCTCTTTCTTATGTCTCCCGTGGTGAATGAAAGAAAAAAAAAACACACTTCAGTGGCTCAGTTCTGCGCCTCCCTGTGGTTGGTTGGTATGGTGTACTACGTCCCTGTTACCATACCAACTACAGGGAGGCGCTGAGTTGAGTCACTGAAGTTTTTTTTTTTTTTTTTTTCTTTCATTCACCACGGGAGACATAAGAAAGAGCCGACTTATCAGCTGCTCTGCGCACAGCGTCCCTTTTCCCATAGCAACTACAGGGACGCGCGCAGAGCTCAGTGAACAAAAACTGATTCATCTTTAATCAATGTATACATTTATTACACTAGAGCCCCGCCAGAGTGGTAAGGCAGAGCCACAAATTACTATCCGCTCTGGACACAGATTCCCTTTTGCCATAGAAATCACAGGGACGCGTGCAAAGCTCCAACATTCAGCCCGCACATGCGCACAAGGACAAGCTGCGGCTCTCCCACATACCCTCTGCGTAATTTAAAAAAAAAAAAAAAAAAAAGCCGCTCAGTCAGCTGTTGTTGCGGATGCTTTTGTGTGGTTAGGGATGCCAGTAGGAGACTAGAGCACAGAAAAGAGCAGTCTAATGATGCAGCCAGCATATTATAAAGAAAATGAAGTGTAAATACATGCTGAGGAAACCTACACTTACCAAATGTATGTTAAAAGCTTTTGACTGATTTCACTGTTATTCGTATGAAGCAAAAGTGAGTAGAGCCATGATTCTCTTATAAAGGAAAAGCTGTTCCTGTCAAGAAAAGGATCCTTTACAAAGATTGACAGACACCTGAGGGAAAATCTGCTACATTCAGCAAACTTAATTCTGCTTAACCTCCTTGGCAGTATTGATGAGCTCAGCTTGTCAATGACCGCCGGAGGGCGCTGCTCAGGCCCCGCTGGGCCGATTTTGATCATTTTTTTTTTTAAACGCAGCAAGCACTTAGCTTGCTGCGTGGTTCTAATGATCGTCGCCGCCGATGCGCCGCTTCCCGATGTGAAAGAGCCCCCCCGCAGTCCCCGTGCGCAGCCTGGCCAATCAGTGCCAGGCAGCACTGAGGGGTGGTTCGGGACTCCCGATGACGTCTCGATCGTCGCCTTGGCGACGGGGAAGACCTAAAGGAAATCCCGTTCAGAACAGGATTTCCGGACGGGCTTGATCGCCGGCGTTCGGAAGGGTGGGAGGGAAGGAGCAGGGAGGGGGGAAATCAAGTAGCTAGCGCTAGGCTAGCTGCATGATTTAAAAAAAAAATTCACACAAAAAACCAGCTGCACAGCGACTTTGGTGAAATAAATAGACCGCCAAGGTGGTTAAAAAAAAAAACAAAAACAAAAAACTTATGGCTGCAACTCCACCACCCGGCAAAAAAAATTAAAGACCCATTGTGAAAGGGACATTTGCAAACAGTGACTATATACTAGCAGAACTCGATTAAAGAGAACCAGAGACGAAGCACCCTCATGTATTTTATTACATTTATCAGTGGGAACATGACAGTAAATACCTATCATGCTTTTAGTTTTATTCTTCTCAGTCTAATCTATCTGTTATCAGATGTGATAACAATCCACTGACTGATTCAGTCTAGGTTTGACCTGGAATCATTATAGCTGAGTCACTCTTCTGTGGAGTCTTTTCAAGCCCAAGCCTTCCCCCTCCTGGCTCAGATTTCCTACTCAGAGCTGTTGACATGGGAGTGGCTGCTGCTGCCGAGAAAGAAGCTCTGAAACAGAAAAGTGTATCTGTGTGCACTGTGCAGCCAGTCATTATCTACTGTATGCAGTTTCATTTCTATGAGAGACACTTCCTACAGGCAGCCACACAGCATGCCAGAATAATGAAGTTGAAAGCACACAGATGGAAGCCTGCTGCAGCCCTGCTTGTCTATAGTCTCAGAGGCTAAACAGCACATCCAGAACAGCTTATAACCTGGCGGCCATATTGGATATTTCCTGGAGCAATAATTGATAAAAAACACTCAAAAAGGCACACCAGAGTGACGAAATTATCAGGTAGCGCATTTATTCTTTACAAGCTATCGACCGATACGTTTATTTTGTGTGAAACGTTCATCTCTGGTTCCCTTTAAGGAAATATGCAACTGTGAATGCATCACCCAGCAAACCCCCCCCCCCCCCCAAAAAAAACTGTATTACAGACGCTATGAAAGGTACATCTGCAACCCCCCCCCCCCCAAAAAAAAATTTAAACTATGGACATGCTGCTAAAAGTACATTTGCAAGCAAAGTTCCTACAGAAGGAAAAAAATGCCCCGAAGGAAATCTGCGACTGTAAGGCCTCTTGCACACTGCAAGCGATTCCGATTCAGATTCCGCGTTTCAATCAGTTCTTACATCCAATTCAGATTCCGATTTGCAGTGTGCAGGGAGCAAACT
The DNA here is from genome assembly GCF_040937935.1 of Hyperolius riggenbachi. NCBI lineage: Eukaryota > Metazoa > Chordata > Amphibia > Anura > Hyperoliidae > Hyperolius > Hyperolius riggenbachi. The sequence goes on along the minus strand of NC_090649.1, from coordinate 354,441,254 downwards.
GCAAATCGGAATCTGAATCTGATGTAAAAACTGATAAGCGGTATCTGAATCGGAATCACTTGCAGTGTGCAAGAGGCCTAAGTGCGTTAATTTGCAAGTGTGAGAGCATTACCCTGCAAAAAAAAAAAAAAAAACCCCGAAAATTAAAGAAATGTTGTGAAAGGGACATTTGCAAACAACATGACTATAGAAGTAGAACTCGACTAAGGAAATCTCTGGACTGTAAGTTTGTCACCCTGCAAAAGGAACCCCCCAAAAAAACCTGTATTACACACCCTGTAAAAGGTACATTCGCAAACAAAAAAGAAAAGTCACTACATAAGCAAAATCACGCCTAAAGGAGGTCTGCAAGCGTAAGTGTGTTAATTGTCAAGTGTAAGTGCATTACCCTGGAACACCCCCCCCCCCCCCCCCCGGTCCCCCCCGTTCAGAACGGGATTTCCTGCTGGGCTTTCCCGGTCGCCATGGCGACGGGGCGGGATGACGTCACCAACGTCATGGACGTCAGAGGGAATCCCGATCCACCCCTCAGCGCTGCCTGGCACTGATTGGACAGGCTGTGCAAGGGGTCTGGAGGGGGGTGGGGGTAGCGGCGAATCGGAGGCAATCGGAATATGCACGCAGCTAGCAAAGTGCTAGGTGCATGCAATTAAAAAAAATAATGCAAATCGGCCCAGCGGGGCCTGAGAAATCCTCCTGCGCAGATTACCCCGAGCTGAGCTTGAGATAACCGGCAAGGAAGTTAAAGACCCGCTGTGAAAGGGACATTTGCGAACAGAGTGACTATACAAGCATAACTCGACTAAGGAAATCTGCGACTGTAAGTGCTTAACCCTGCAAAAAACAAAAAAAGGCAATTAAAGAGACACCCTCCTATGGCTTGTGCACACTTAAAAGCGCTAGCATTATCACAAAAAACTAAACGTTGTTTTTTTTTTCATTTCTTTAAAAAAAAAATTCAGATCGGTTTCAGGTACTTGCCTAGCGATTTTGTACGTATACCTTGAAATTTTGTAGATCCTTTTTGTTGTAGAAATTTCACAATTTTTGCAAAGTTTGAGTTGTAATTTAATAGCTTTTTTTTGAAAAATCAGTCTGTTCTATTGTTTTTTAGAACGTTTTTCAACTTTTCTTATATCTAACATTGAGGCTGAATCGCCTCTGAAATTCTGCAGAACTTGGTTTTGTTTGGGGAAAAAAAACAGTTTTTAGCAGTGCTTAAAAACGTCCTAGGTGTCCACTAGCCCTTTAAGTGACATTTGCATAGAAATAGATTATAGTAGGAAAACACACCACAAGGAAATTGTACAGTATTTTACCCTGCAAATACCATAATGACAGATTGTTTATGCTGGGAATACACGTTTCGTTTTTGCCTTCGTTTTAGCCTTCGATTCGTTCAGTAAACGAATCGAGTGTTGAAAACGTATGTGAAAATAGTCATAATCTCATTATAGTTTCGATTAATAGACCCCAAAAACGAACGACTAGTGATCGAACATGTTTGATATTATCTCTCTTTATCCATCTAATCGAACCATTGGTAGGCTTGATGGCTGTTCAGATCGATTTTATGTTCGTTTATGTTAGTCCGTCCCTGTAAAAAGGGATTTTCATTTCGTTTCTTTGCAGCCTTCGATCATTGGAAAAACAAAACCATCAGAATCGAAAAAAAAACGAAACCGTGGGTGGTGATATTAACCGTACGTTCGATTATTTCGGGAACGAAAAGGACAAAAGGCACAATCGAAACGAAGGCAAAAACGAAACGTGTATTCCCAGCATTAAAGAGTAACTGTCAGGCTGCAAAAGCTAATTTAAACCTCTATTCTCCTGTGTTAAACAGTTTAGAAGGAAGCCAAAAAGGCAATACTGCAGTTAAAAATCTCTCTTACTTTAGATGTTTGCTGACAGCAAGGCTCCGTATTCCCAGGCTCCTAAGGAGGACGCAAGCCGAAGAACAGATACTGCAAAGCATTCTGGGGCCCTCCCCTGGCTGCTAGTGAGGCTCAAGTTTCAACAGCATGTAACAGTCTAGCTCACAGCACTAATAAATCTCAGGCAGAGTACACTGCAGGAGTCCGCTATTGTTCCTAGCCACATGGCTAATTAATATTCACTGCACAGTAGTGTTATTCATTACCAGCGTTTGTGAGAGTGGAATCATCAGGAAGCAGGCAGGACATGACGACACATTTGGCTTCATAGGAGACAGACAAACATGGAACCTGCCATGAGCTGTCAGGAGCATCATTCTCTGCAAATACTATATAAAGTTTCTGTGAAATCCAAACGTGGACATTGAAATGCATATGTAATGTAAGTACAGCCAATGTTTAGCTACTGATATGTGTTTTTCTCTGAGACCCTATACCTAACAGCTCCTCTTTAAGACATTTGCAAGCAAAGTGACTACAGAAGGAATAAACGCATGAAGGGAATCTGCGACTGGAAGTGCGTTAATTTGCAAGTGTGAGTGCATTACCCTGCAAAAAACAAAACAAAAAAAACCAAAATTAAAGAAACTTTGTGAAAGGGACAATTGCAAACAGAGTGACTATAGAAGTAGAACTCGACTAAGGAAATCTGCGACTGTAAGTGTTTCACCCTGCAAAAAAAAAAGAAAAAAAAAACTGCATTAAAAACACACTGATAAAGGTACATTCACAGAAAATAAAAAACTACAGTTGCTCAAAGTATATTTGCAAGCAAAGTGACTACAGAAGCAAAATCACACCTAAAGGAAGTCTGCGAGCGTAAAGACCTTCTGATCGAAAATTTTCACAATATTGCTCAAAAGGAAAAGTAAATCTACCTCAAATTAGTACAGATCCTTTCATTCAGCAGCTCATGACTGGTCAGCATTACTACAACAAAAATTTCTATAATAATGTTAGATCTATCAATAGTGCCTTAGCTTTTGCTTCCATGGGAGCAAACATTTTTCCACCTCCTTGCAATGGGCCATATTGTTTTCAGATCCATGGATCACTTTGTCACAGAGCAGGCACACTGCACCCAGAACAGGGACAAAACAGACAGTATGCACAATTTTATATATTTTAGATCCCTCTGAAGCTGCAAAGCAAAGAATGCAAATTTCAGCAAACAATGAAATAAATCCAGAACTTAGCAGTAAGAGAACAGAGGCGCCAGCAGGATAAAAACTTTAAAATTTGCTGGAAGGAAGTGGTGGACTTGCCTCCATAAAGCAGACACGAAAGACTGAATAGTAGCAATCACATTTATTAAATAGTACCCCAAAAAAAGTGCAATGCGTTTCGCAGGCCCAGCCCGCTTCAGCAGGCAATAAACGTGGGGACAAAACTGTAGACAAGAGACAGTACATTATGCTATAGTAAATTCTGCAGTTACAAATTTGCATATCAATATATTGCATATCATAAAGCATACTATATGAAAAATTGCTTCGTGGAGATGGCATAAAAGAGTTGGGTGTACAAGTAAACAATAGGGGGTAGAGGCTATGGTGCTCGTGATAGTAATGGGGTGTTTTTTACACAGATTTGCAATGAGTGGTATTGTCAATGGAAAAGGGTATATGTCAGCAAGAGTAATGGGTAATAGAGCATTGATAAGAGAACAGGGGCGGACGTCATGACGCTACCCGTGGAGCTGATCCAGATACTAGCTAGTGTGACTGCCCGGCGTCCTAGCAGAATCCCCGAATGATCTATTTTCAAGATCGGACTGGGAGTGTGGATTGCACGGAAGGAGACCGAGAGGCAAAGCCTATAATCTAGGGCAATCGCTAAAGGGGAAGTGGCAGCCTCAGGAAACCGAGACCCGGAAAGAGAACTGACGCGGAGTTCCGCCCGGAAGATACGGGCGGACCTGCAACCAGGAAAAGCAGAGCCTCGGGAGCCATACAGCCTAACGGCATACGGGGCGGAAACGGGGAGGCAGCATCCTGCAAAACCTAAAGGCGCAGTGTTGACACCTAAAAAAGCGCCACTCAGCTGGAGCGGAAAAACATACAGCAAAGCGAAGTAGATGGTCGGGGTTCTCCCCCAAGACGAACGGTGAGTGACTGGAAAGCGGTGCGGACAGCGCAATAACAAACATAAGACCCCAGTGAAAACTGTATCCACCCCCACGTGGAACACTTAATAGAAAGCATGGTAGGGGGTTCAAAGAAAAAGGGCACAGAGCCTGGGACTGGGGCAGTGGGTCACACTACAACAAATGCACCCAAGACACTGCAAAGGGGGGCGTCTGACTTTTTTGCCCCGCTAGCAGCTAACAGTCCACGTGATAAAGTGACCTGAGTGGGTCTCCGAACCCGCAAGTACAGAAAAAAAACGCCAGCTTAGAGGAAGTATGGGCATACTTAAAGACACTACCCAAAAACAGGACCTATCTGAACAGACTGAGAGGATCCTAATGGCCACGCATACTGAGGTGGCAGGGCTACGAGAAGAAGTGTCGGCAATGAATAATAGAACAGAACTAATTGAAATGGAGTTACAGAGAATTAAGACATTAGATGAGTTACAACAAGAGAGACATAAACAAGCAACACTCAATAGAGTTTTGTGTATACAACTGGAGGATATACAAAACCGTTCTAGACATCATAATATCAGGATCAAAGGTCTTCAAGAATCAGTAGAGGCTGGAGGTCGTCCAAGGGATCTTGAATAAGCTTCTAAAGATGCCAGAGGATCAGACAGTCCTGATAGATAGGATTCACTGCGTCTTGAGACCATCGTTAAAGATAGGGGAAAGAGAAAGCGATGTGATCTGCCGCCTCCATTATTATACGGAGAAGGAGGCTATAATGACAGCGGCCTGGAGGAACCCGGAGATCTCCTTTGAAGGAAAAGCAATTCAGATCTATCAGGACCTATCTTCTTCAACTCTGCAACAGAGGAGGGCCCTTAAGCCAGTGACACAGGCCTTGCAGAAGGAAAACATGACGTACAGATGGGGGCACCCATTTTCGTTGCATATTAGAAAAGGAGCGTTATCTTTTACCCTGAGAAACCCAGAAGAATTGCCGGACCTATTCAGGGTAATGGACATTGCGCCAGTGTCTGTTACGGACTGGGATCCTGAGGGGATCATAATGGGTAAGACGCGGAAAAACCGCTGAAGAAAAAGAGACTGGTGAGATAGGAGTGCCCCAATATCTTCTCCCTCATAAATAGGCCTAGAGCGTATTGATAGAACTAAAATACTCCTACCCTTAAAAAGGGAAAAAAACATCAGTGAAAAGTTAGACTAAACCCCTGATGGGAATCGAGCTGAAAGAAAAGATACTAGAAAAGGGGGGAATGGGCCAGGAATGGACTAATAAGGGGCGAGAGTAGACTGAGTAGATTGCTATGAGAGTGATTAGATTCGATTGTGCAAGTAACAGTCATTTGTGGAATAATATAGATAAAAGACACGGGGAAAGAGAGAGCACAGATGGAAAATGTGGTCACTCAGTTTTATGTTTTATTCAACAAAGTCGAAGTGAAATTGCATATTTTGATGATTGATGGACTAAGTGATGTGTTTAATATAATAATTTTGGGTGATGTATCACACACGAGTTATATGGAGGTAAAATTGATGGGACACACTAATGAGCAAACGTTGGGTGGGACGCGGACATAGGGAGTATCAGTCTGGGGCTCCCTGTGTTTGCGTAGTTTGGGTGGAGGGGATATGGAGCATGAATGGGGAGGGGATAATAGAGAGGGGATTGAAGTAAGAGGAGAAGAGGGTTAATTGAGCATGCATTATGATTAAGTGGATGGTCACTGTATGGTGGAAGGAGTGGCGGATGTGGGCCGGGGGCTCACTGAGGTGCCCCCCGGCGCATCCCCCCCCCCCCTCCTAGGGGAAGGGACTTATACTTAAGGTATGGGACTGAGTGAGGTTGGGGAGGGGTGGGGGAGGAGGGAGGGTGGGGGAGGCTAAAGATGGTTTGGAGGGGTGGGAGAAGGAGGGCCCCTTCTTATAAACATGGGGGGAGGCTAATGGTAGAGAGGTTTAAATCACACTAAAATATGTGGTGAATTGCAATTAGTATATATAATTGATGGGGCTTATCACAGTAGGGGAGGGTGCCGGGGGACCACTGGCGTTCCCCTCCGGCACACACGTTCACTTGGAGAAAGGGCTTTTATCTAGAGTTATGGAGTTGTTGAGATAAGAAATAAAAGGAGTACATAAACAATAAGGGAGGTATTTAGAACATGCTCACTGGGTGGCTGATTCACAGTAAGGAGACAGGGACATGGGTCAGGGGTTCACTGCGGTGCCCCCCGACCCATGCCCCCCTTGGGGGGGGGGGGGTCTGTAGGCGGGGGATATGGGTCAGGGGTTCACTGCGGTGCCCCCGACCCATGCCCCCATGGGGGGGGAGGGGAAGAGTGTTTGACTTAGGCTGCGATTGTATAATGGAACTGGAACGTTAATAGAAAGATGATTTCGTATTTTTACTTGTGGAGAGTTAATTCAGATCGTATTTTTGTTGAGTCTACCGATATAAGGTTAAAACCCATGAAAGACTTAAGCCTGGCCCATCTCCCTGGACCCAGGGGACAGTAATAGATAATTAGAAATAAGGCGGAAACGTGGGATTTAGAAAATAGGAGATGGAGAGGGAGAAGAAGGGGGAGGAAAGAGGAGCTGGATAGTCATTAAGGAGATGGAAGGGCTCTATCCCACGGAGGGGCGGATCATGTCTAGTCCTGATGGATCGACCCCGACCTCCAGAGGGCTTAGAACCCTATAAAAAGCGAGGTAGAGAACTTCGCCAGAAGAGAGTAATTCTCAAATATTATTATTATTATTTATTATTATTTAGTATTTATATAGCGCCGACATATTACGCAGCGCTGTACAATGTATAATGTATAAATACACCCTATTCGGGGTGAGTGGACGACGTCCACTACAATTAGGAAGACAGTATATACTGTTTCTTTTTAAATCACATATGAACTTAGCTTCTTTCTTATTCTTGTCTATCTACACTTTTTCTTCTGGATACCCTACTACCTTCCTACTGATCCTAAATAAAAGCAAAAATAGGAGCATGGTGAGTAATAAAAATCAATCTTATGTCCCACCTTAAATTGCTTTCCCTAAACGTCCATGGTCTCAACGTCCCAGAGAAGAGGTCTATGTTACTACAGAAACTCCATAAATCACAGACTCAGCCTTTATCCAAGAGACACATCTTAAAGGGGATGAACATCCGAGAATTACAAATAGATTTCCCATAGCTTACTATAGTAATAATCCAGAGGCTAAGAGCGATAGTGATTGCAAATGGCATAAGGTTAGAAGAAATAGAGATTAATAAAGATACACAGGGTAGATATTTGTTGATAAAGGGGATGTTCGATCGGCGGAGGATGACATTGGGGGTAATATATGCACCTAACTCGGGGGGGCAGGTGGGGTTCCTCGAGCAGTTCCTAAATAGACTAGATGAATTTTCAGAAGGTACAATTGTTTTGGCAGGAGACCTAAATTTAGTATTGGATCCATCCATAGACTCTTCAGCAGGGAGGACCTCCCTGACTAGGGGAGCAACCCAGAGAATTAAGAGCATTAGTTAAATGACAATTAATTGATATCTGGAGACTTCAACACCCCGAGAGAGATTACACTTTTTTCTCTTATCCCCATAATTCCTACTCTCAAATAGATTACTTCTTTATATCACATAATTTACTATCAGAAGAAATTGAAACAACAATAGAAAATAGTACAATTTCTGACCATTCCTCCATTGGACTGAGTCTAGGATACAGGACGAGAAGGAGTGGCCCCTGGAACTGGAGACTAAAGGATACCCTCCTGAAGAACAAGGAAATAAAGGGGAAGATCCTAAGGGAAATAAAACAGTATTTCGAAGAAAATGATAGAGAGGGGATAGCACCTATGGTCCTATGGGAAGCACATAAATCGGTAATAAGAGGGGTCTTTATCAGAGAGGGAAGTAGATTAAAGAAAGAACGAGAAAAGGAGATAACAAAATGCTTAATTGAAATTGGAATATTGGTACTAGTCAAAAGAGGTACTAGAAGAACTAACTCAGAATAGAGAAAAGCTTAGAAATATTCTCTTTGGGATAGCTAAATATGCAGCAATGAGATGTAAGAAACTATTATGAGTTTGGAAATAAGGGTGGTCGATTGCTAGCTAGAACATTAAAACAGGTCTCTAATTATGTGCCCTTTTTATGCGATAATCAGGGGCAGAAACATTACAGAAATGAGTCGTTAATTAGGATGTTTGGTGCATATTATGGCAAGCTGTATGGGATTGAGGAGGACCCTCGGGGGGACAGGGGGAGAATGGAGGAATATGTGGTGGCCTCGGGCATGGGAAAATTGGACCCCATAAAGGTGAGTAAAATGGAAAAGATGATTTCGGGGAGGAACTGGTGGGGGATCTGGGGCAAATGTCGGGGGGGGGGGGGGGCGGCTCCAAGACCAGATGGATTCTTATTGGAATATTTTAAGAACTTTAAGGATATATTGGAACCCTTCTGGTTGAGAGCTCTTAACTCAATCAATACAAAGGAGGGAAAGAAGGGACAATTAGGTCAGGAATCCCTGGTTTCACATGTCTCTGTAATTTTGAAGGAGGGGAAAGATCCCACCTCATGTACGGGATACAGACCCATATCTCTCTTAAATATAGACCTGAAAGTCTTTGCAAAAATTATGGCAAATAGACTAACTAGTATGAGGGACTTGATACATTTTGACCAAGTAGGGTTTATACAGGGGAGGGAGGCACGCGATAATACAATTAGATCACTGGATGTAATTCAGTAGGTGGGATCCTCATCTGACCCTGTGATATTATCTACAGATGCCGAAAAGGCGTTTGACAGGGTCAGATGGGGATTCATTGAGGTGGTATTGAGACTTATTGGATTGGGGGAAAATATGCGGGCCTGGATACTGGCTATGTATGGAAATCTATTAGCGAGGATCAAGGTAAATGGGGAATTATCCCAGCCTATCAGAATAAAAAATTGGACCCGACAGGGATGCCCGTTATCCCCCCTGATATTTGCCCTCACCTTGGAACCCTTCCTTAGACCGGTGCGAAAGAATACTGATATATCAGGGGTCAAAATAGGGTCATCAGAACAGAAGATCGTTGCTTATGCTGACGATCTTTTGTTCTATTTAACGAAACCAAGGTTGGCATTACCTAATCTTCTCAAAGCTTTTGGGGAGTATGGCACACTGTCAAACCTAAAAATAAATTGGGATAAATGCGAAGCACTAGCGATAGGAATGAAGAAAGAGGAGATTGATAGTATTAGGGAAAATTTCCCTTTTAAATGGCAACCAGACTCGTTAAAATATCTGGGAATTAAATTAGCAAAAAAATGTTGTTGAAACAGCAAAAATAAATTATATCCCAATGTTGAACAAATTTATAAAGGATCTGGAAAAATAGGGTAAGTTAAAACTTTCTTGGTTTGACAGGATCAATGTATTAAAGATGAATGTCATGCCGAGGCTGCTATATGTCTTCCAGGCTCTCCCTCTCCCCCTCCCCAAAGGGTCTCTGAACGGGGTTCGAAGGGCGTTCCTTGATTTTATTTGGCAATCTAAGACAGCAAGAATAAAATTTGCTTTATTATCTCAAACAAAAGTAAGAGGCGGATTGGCGGCACCAGACACCCAAAGATATTATAAGGCGGCGATTCTGACGAGGATAGTAGATTGGTGTAGAAATGGGGAAAATAAACAGTGGGTGGCATTGGAGCAGGAGCTTCTCGGGGAGCCTTTGGACATTGTACCCTGGTTGGCGTATGTCCCCGGATGCCATCATATTAATGGAAGACTGATTGAGCATACATTAAAAGTTTTGAATAAAACACGTAAAATAAAGGACATATCACTGCATCCCTCCCCACTGATGCCAATCCTAGGGAATAAAAAATTCTAATAGGGATACTGTTAAATGTGGGATTTGTAACTTGAACACAAAGTCTTTCAGAGACCAGAGTAAATCATTTAAAAGGATGTGGTTGTTTATTTAACATTATTGATCTTCCATGAATATTCAAAAATAAATCAATAAAGGTACAAATCTTAGTTACATTATAAATGATTACAAAATATGAACAAATTGATTGCTGAGTAATCTGCAAGTATATTAATAAAAACTTATTGTACTAGCCTATATGTCTGCATGTATGTGAATATGAATGTGGGTGTGTGTATGAGTCTGTGCTTGAGGCTGGAAGCAGGAAGAAAGGAATGAACCTTTTCCCGCCTCAGTACACTGTAACTTAAATGGGATGGACCCACAATATAACACGATGCTATCTGTGATTGGTCCCATTAAACAATGCTGTAGTCTCTATTGGTCGACTACTGAATCTAGCTATTTCAGTTAACTGTTCCTTCATTCCAAAGCGCATGGTCAAACTAGTTAAATCCAGAATTCTAACAGCTTCATTGTAAGACTATGGCTTGAGGAATTCCCTGCCCCCAATGATGAGAACCACATGCTCTAATTACCTTTATGGGGGAAGGTTGTCCTAAACATTTCAAGTGAGGGGGAAGTTCACTTTACAGACATCGTGAACAAAGTCTTATGTTAAGATCACCACTAACTCCTAGCACTCCTATGCTAGATAATAGAAGATTTCTTTCAATCAGTCTTATCAATATCTATAATTTTGATATCTCAATCGCATCACATCCAATATAGATAATTCTCCATCTCATCACAGCAGGGCCCTAGCTATGAAGAGAGTTTAAATCATCACATATTTGATTACTCGATTAAAATCTCAAAACTACTTATTACAGATACCATATGGAGAACTATAGTCAATGGAGGAAGGGTGGGAAATTAAAGATCCACACCCTAATAGCGCAACAAAAGTGGAGAGATGAGGAGGAGGTAGCATCCCAGTTAGGTATAGAGAAAGCAGACACTTGGAGCCTGAATCAATTCAGACATTTTGCACTCTCTATGGGAAATGAGGAGGAACTCTCCCGGGACCTGACACAGTTTGAGAAATTATGTGAGGGTAAGGGTCAATTAAAGGGAACTTTAGCAAGAATATACAAATGGTTGGGAGAAGAAATAGACTATACACAAAAATATAAAGTTAGTTGGGAGAAGGATCTGGGTAGAGAGTTATCACAACAACAATGGAAGAGGATAATTAGAATCAGTCATGCAGCCTCAACTTCAACAAGGATTCAAGAGTCAGGATATAAAATATTCACGCAGTGGTATTATACGCCTGAGAAATTAAATAGAATATACGGGGTAGAATCAACATGTTGGAGGTGTAGACAGGAAAGGGGAGATTTATTACACATTATGTGGAGTTGTGGGGCATTGACTCCTTTCTGGGACGTGGTAAAACAGATAATACAGAAATTGGCGGATATACCGGTCTCTGGAGACCCAAGTATATACCTACTCCATTTAAATGAGAAAGAGAAGAGGAGATATAAAGTATCATTGGGGATGCAACTGATAAATGCAGCTAGGATCGTAATCTGCAGGAAATGGAAAACGCAAGTAGCCCCGTCAATAAGAGAATGGATGGAGGAAATAGATTACACTCAAAAAATGGAGGAGTTATCAAGTATATTATATGGGCGAGAGGAGACGAATTGGGAGAGGTGTTTAGAATTTAGGTGCACAGAGGAATATAGAGAGAGAAGAGATAAAACTGAATGAGGATCAATTATAGTTGGACCCTGGATGGGAATGATGGGACTTTAATTAGAAAGGGAAGAGAAGGATGGAAGGAGAAGTGATCAGATGGATGGTATGGAGGGGTAGGGTACTACTTAGACACATGGTGGGTGTACTAATATACCATTTTCTGTGCTTTTCTTTATTCTTTCTCAACTGTTTCTTGGTGGTGGGCCTTATGAAACCAAGGGTATCTAGTCGAGAGGGGTACAGATAGGGAAGGGGTCGAGAGATGACTCTCCCCTAAGGAAGTAATAGGACTGGGGGAATAGAGACCCTAACCCCAGAATAAAGAACGGGAACAGTGGAGAAGGGTCGGGCTTAAAGGGAAGGTCCAAGCAAAAAAAAAAAAAAATGAGTTTTACTTACCTGGGGCTTCTACCAGCCCCATGTAGCCATCCTGTGCCCTTGTAGTCACTCTCTGCTGCTACAGTCCCCCGCTGGCAGCTTTCTGACCTCGGAGGTCAGGGCCACATTGCATACATTTTTACGCATTCCAGCTAGTGCAGGAACAAAAATTTACTCGTTGCACCACTAACGCGTAAAAATGTATGCGTTAATGTTCCTGTACTAGCGGGAATGTGTAAAAATGTACGCAATTCGGCCCTGATCTCCGGGGTCAGAAAGCTGCCAGCGGGGGACTGGAGCAGCAGTGAGTGACTACGAGGGCACAGGATGGCTGCATGGGGCTGGTAGAAGCCCCAGGTAAGTGAAACTCATTTTTTTTTTTTTTGCTTGGACCTTCCCTTTAAATGATGATGAAAAAGAATAGAGAGAAAGTTAACAAGGAAGGAGGATACAGGTTAAGTGAATTAAAGGGACTCCGAGCTCACCCAAAAAAAGAAAGTTGTACTCACCAGGGGCTTTCTTCAGCCCAGTGCTGGTCGGGAGGTCCCACGCCGGCGTCCTGGCTCCTCTCCTTCTCCCCGCGCCGGAATGGCTGACAGGGCGCAGCCCGGGCGACACTCGTCAGAGTGTCGGGCTGCTCCTTCCGCGTATGACGCGGCTGACGTCACACGCCGCCCGCCTCGCGTCATCACGACGGCCGGCGTGAAAGTACTGCGTATGCGTGATTAAAGCGCGGGTGGCCTTTTAGATGACAGGTTGTATTGGGCCTGATCTGATGGATAGGGGGGTGACAGGAGGTGATTGATGGGTGTCTCAGGGGGTGGTTAGAGGGGAAAATAGATGCAATCAATGCACTGGGTAGGGGATCGGAAAGGGGTCTGAGGGGGATCTGAGGGTTTGGCCGAGTGATCAGGAGCCCACACGGGTCAAATTAGGGCCTGATCTGATGGGTAGGTGTGCTAGGGGGTGACAGGTGGTGACAGGAGCTGATTGATCGGTGTCTCAGGGTGTGAATAGAGGGGGGAATAGATGCAAGCAATGCACTGGCGAGGTGATCAGGGCTGGGGTCTGAGGGCGTTCTGAGGGTGTGGGCGGGTGATTGAGTGCCCTAGGGGCAGATAGGGGTCTAATCTGATGGGTAGCAGTGACAGGGGGTGATTGATGGGTAATTAGTGGGTGTTTAGGGTAGAGAACAGATGTAAACAATGCACTTGGGAGGTGATCTGATGTCGAATCTGCGGGTGATCTATTGGTGTGGGTGGGTTATCAGATTGCCCGCAAGGGGCAGGTTAGGGGCTGATTGATGGGTGGCAGTGACAGGGGGTGATCGATGGGTGGCAGTGACAGGGGGTGATTGATGGGTGATTGACAGGTGATCAGTGGGTTATTACAGGGGGGATAGAGGCATACAGTACACAGGAAGGGGGGGGGGGTCTGGGGAGAATCTGAGGGGTGGGGGGGGTGATCAGGAGGGAGCAGGGGGCAGTTTAGGAAATAAAAAATAGTGTCGACAGATAGTGACAGGGAGTGATTGATGGGTGATTAGGGGGGGTGATTGGGTGCAAACAGGGGTCTGGGGGGTGGGCAGGGGGGGGTCTGAGGGGTGCTGTGGGCGATCAGGGGGCGGGGGGGGGGGGAAATCAGTGTGCTTGGGTGCAGACTAGGGTGGCTGCAGCCTGCCCTGGTGGTCCCTCGGACACTAAGACCACCAGGGCAGGAGGCAGCCTGTATAATAGGCTTTGTATACATTACAAAGCCTATTATAGGCCTGGATCGGCGGAGATTTGTATTCCTCCGCCCGCCGGCGCTGCTAAGTGGCCGGCGAGCTGGAGGCTAAATCCCCGGCCATCGATCCCCAGCGGAGGATCGGGTCACGGATGACGCGATCGCTCCGCCCATGCCCGTACAAGGACAGCCGCCAATTGTACATGCGGCGGTCCTTGCGGGATACACTTTCCGGCTGCCCCTGTGCAGTGGGCGGTCGGTAAGTGGTTAAGGTTGGATTTGGCGGTGGGTAGGTCATCCTGTAAGGTTTGAAGGTTTTTAAGAACTAAAGAGTAGAAGGTTTCAATGTAGCAGCCCTTAGAGGCTGCTGGGTAAAAGCGGGATCTCCCTTTTAACTGAGTAGTAATGTATTTTTCTGTGCTAATTTCAGGGTGAGAAATGATAACATTCGGTAGGGTGTCATTGTTGGTGATAAGCGAGGTTAGGGCATTATCTTCAGTGGGTTTGAGGTTTTCGATGGCATAATGTCTTTTGAGTGTTAGTTTGCGGATGTAACTATTGAGAACTGAGAAAAGTTCGAATGTATTGACTTGATTAGTTGGGCAAAAGGATAGGCCTTTTTCTAAGAGAGTAGTCTCATAGGTGCTAAGAATGTGGTCTGATACATTGAAAATGCATCTGCTAATGTTTGTGGGGGGGGAGTGTTGTGATTATGGTTTGTTTCTTTTTCCTTTTCCCTCTACTTCCTCTTTTTCTTTGTCTGGTAGTAGTCGTTTGGATTTGTTGGTGAGTTGGAAAAGTACCTTCTCTGATCGTGGGCTTGGTAATTGGGTAGAGAGAATGTTTTTTGTGAATAAAACCAGTTATTAATAAAATGCAAATTCAGCTCACAAAGCAAAAAACTGTTCTTTTGGAAACCTATAACTTCTAAATGAATAATACTTATGCACAAATGGAAATATGATAACCGTATGGCATATAAAAAGTAGAACATGTTTTTATTGAATATTATGTCAGGGATTTAAACCGCTTTAACATGGCATCTGCTTTTGTTAACAAACATTCCACCCATTTAAGCCATCTCAGCCTGTCTTGCTAATGTGAATGCCCCAGCAAATTGTTTGTATAAGATTCACCTAAGCCCTGCAAACTAGCAGAAAAATATCAGATATAGGAAAGGCCAAAGCCGAGCCGCTTTCTTTCAAGGAAGCGGAGCTATGCATCGGAACCCAGCTGATACAGGGTTTCCGTGAATCTTATTAAAGTGACGCTGTAACAAAAAACAAAACGAAAGAAAAACTCTCTGGGGGATACTTACCTTGGGAGTGGGAAGCCTCAGGGTCCCAATGAGGCTCCCCCGAAAGTCCCTCGACACCGGTGCGAAGGACAGGGCAATATTTACCTACCGCAATCCTGCGCAGGTGCACTAGCGGCTCTTTATTCTGGTTAAGGCGGAAATAGCCAAACCTGATCATATCCGCTCTACTGCGAACAGAAAGGACTCGCTCTTGTGCAGTAGAGTGGATCTGATCGCGTTCAGCTATTTCTGCCTTAACCTGAATGAAGATCCGCTGGTGCGCATGCGCAGGATCTCGCAGTAGGTAAATATTTACCTCGCCGCTTTTTGGGGGATTGCTGTGCTGGATTGCCGGGACACTGGAGGACGAGGGAAGCCTCACTAGGATCCCGAGGTAAGGATCCCCCAGAGGGGGATAAGCCTGGAACGCTCCCGCGCCGCCATCCTCCGCTTCCTGGATGGGAGGGGGGGGGGGCTTTGCAGCAATCTGCCTTCTTTAGAACTGGGGAAGCCCCAGGTATGTATAAAATCTTTTTTCTGGGGACTCTGGTTCCCTTTAAACAGACAATTTGCATGATTCACAAAGCTTTTTTACCTCTTTTCTCCTTATATGTGTTACATTTTTAGGGTAGGTGCACACATAACATACCACGAGAGGTCGCGTTTTATATCCTGTGCAGTGTTTTTGATGCGTTTTTCGTTAGCAATTTTCACCACAGATGTTTTTCAAGCATTTTGCATGCGTTGCGCATATGCTAAACATATGTTTTTCATTCGTTTTACAATTGCGTTTTATGCAAATGACTAGGAAGACAACAGGAAGCGGAAATACATCACAAAACAATTTCTTATACAAAGACGCATGTAAAACACCTGCTATTGCGTTTCCATTGACTTTCATTATGTGCGTTTTTCATGCGTTTTTTGCACATTATGCAACAAAGCCAGCGTTTTTAAAAACACGCATGCAAAACGCATATGTGGTGTTTTTTTTTTTCCTGCAGCTTAGCCTTCCATTAGCGGCAAAAACGCAGCTTTTTCCACAACGCTAGGTTTCTGCTAAGTGTGCACCTAGTCTCTAGCTTCCACAGGGCAAAAATATAATATAACTAGGGCCCGTTTAAAAACGAACCTGAGGCCTGTTTAACCACTTGAGGACCACAGTCTTTTCGCCCCTTAGGGACCAGAGCCTTTTTCTCCATTCAGACCACTGCAGCTTTCACGGTTTATTGCTCGGTCATACAACCTACCATCTAAATGAATTTTACCTCCTTTTCTTGTCACTAATACAGCTTTCTTTTGGTGCTATTTGATTGCTGCTTGCGAGTTTTACTTTTTATTATATTCATCAAAAAAGACATCAGTTTTGTCAAAAAAAAAATTTTTTACTTTCTGTGCTGACATTTTTCAAATAAAGTAAAATTTCTGTATACATTTTTGTCCAAAATTATTGTGCTACATGTCTTTGATAAAAAAAAAAATCCATTCAGTGTATATTTATTGGTTTGGGTAAAAGTTATAGCGTTTACAAACTATGGTGCCAAAAGTGAATTTTCCCATTTTGAAGCATCTCTGACTTTTCTGACCACCTGTCAGGTTTCATGAGGTGCTAAAAGTCCAGGATAGTATAAATACCCCCCAAATGACCCCATTTTGGAAAGAAGACATCCCAAAGTATTCACTGAGAGGCATGGTGAGTTCATAGAAGATTTTATTTTTTTGTCACAAGTTAGCGGAAAATGACACTTTGTGACAAAAAAAAAAGTTTCCATTACTTCTAACTTGCGACAAAAAAATGAAATCTGCCACGGACTCACTATGCTCCTCTCTGAATACCTTGAAGTGTCTACTTTCCAAAATGGGGTCATTTGTGGGGTGTGTTTATTGTCCTGGCATTTTGGGGGGTGCCTAATTGTAAGCACCCCTGTAAAGCCTAAAGGTGCTCATTGGACTTTGTGCCCCTTAGCGCAGTTAGGCTGCAAAAAAGTGCCACACATGTGGTATTGCCGTACTCAGGAGAAGTAGTATAATGTGTTTTGGGGTGTATTTTTACACATACCCATGCTGGGTGGGAGAAATATCTCTGTAAATGACAATTTCTTGTTTTTTTTTTTTTTTTACACACAATTGTCCATTTACAGAGATATTTCTCCCACTCAGCATGGGTATGTGTAAAAATACACCCCAAAACACATTATCCTACTCCTGAGTACGGCGATACCACGTGTGGCACTTTTTTGCACCCTTTCTGCGCTAAGGGGCCAAACGTCCAATGAGTACCTTTAGGATTTCACAGGTCATTTTGCGACATTTGGTTTCCAGACTATACTCCTCATGGTTTAAGGCCTCTAAAATGCCAGGGCAGTATAGGAACCCCACAAATGACCTCATTTTAGAAAGAAGACACCCCAAGGTATTCTGTTAGGACTATGGTGAGTTCATAGAAGATTTTTTTTTTGTCACAAGTTAGCAGAAATTGATTTTAATTGTTTGTTTTTTCCACAAAGTGTCATTCTCCGCTAACTTGTGACAAAAAATAAAATCTTCTATGAACTCACCATACTACTAACGGAATACCTTGGGGTGTCTTCTTTCTAAAATGGGGTCATTTGTGGGGTTCCTATACTGCCCTGGCATTTTAGGGGCCCTAAACCGTGAGGAGTAGTCTTGAAACCAAATGTCGCAAAATGACCTGTGAAATCCTAAAGGCACTCATTGGACTTTAGGCCCCTTAGCGCACTTAGGGTGCAAAAAAGTGCCACACGTGGTACTGCCGTACTCAGAAGTAGTATAATGTGTTTTGTGTTGTATTTTTACACATACCCATGCTGGGTGAGAGAAATATCTCTGTAAATGACAATTTTTCATTTTTGTTTTTTTTTTTACACACAATTGTCCATTTACAGAGAGATTTCTCCCACCCAGCATGGGTATGTGTAAAAATACACCCCAAAACACATTATACTACTTCTCCTGAGTACGGCGATACCACATGTGTGACACTTTTTTTTTTTTTTTTGCAACCTAGGTGCGCTAAGGGGCCTAACGTCCTATTCACAGGTCATTTTGAGGCATTTGGGTTCTAGACTACTCCTCACGGTTTAGGGCCTCTAAAATGCCAGGGCAGTATAGGAACCCCACAAGTGACACAAATTTAGAAAATTGACACCCCAAGGTATTCTGTTAGGAGTATGGTGAGTTCATAGAATAATTTTTTTTTGTCAAGTTAGCGGAAATTGACACTTTGTGAAAAAAAAACAATACAAATCAATTTCTGCTAACTTTTGACAAAAATAAAATCTTCTATGAACTAGTCATACACCTAACAGAATACCTTGGGGTGTCGTCTTTCTAAAATGGGGTCACTTGTGGGGTTCCTATACTGCCGTGGCATTTTAGGGGCCCAAAACCGTGAGTAGTCTGGAAACCAAATGTCTCAAAATGACTGTTCAGGGGTATAAGCATCTGCAAATTTTGATGACAGGTGGTCTATGAGGGGGTGAATTTTGTGGAACCGGTCATAAGCATGGTGGCCTCTTAGATGACGGGTTGTATTGGGCCTGATCTGATGGATAGGAGTGCTAGGGGGTGACAGGAGGTGATTGATGGGTTTCTCGGGGTGGTAAGAGGGGAAAATAGATGCAATCAATGCACTGGGGAGGTGATCGGAAGGGGGTCTGAGGGGGATCTGAGGGTTTGGCCAAGTGATCAGGAGCCCACACGGGGCAAATTAGGGCCTAATCTGATGGGTAGGTGTGCTAGGGGGTGACAGGAGCTGATTGATCGGTGTCTCAGGGTGTGAATAGAGGGGGGGAATAGATGCAAGCAATGCACTGGCGAGGTGATCAGGGCTGGGGTCTGAGGGCGTTCTGAGGGTTTGGGCGGATGATTGGGTGCCCTAGGGGCAGATAGGGGTCTAATCTGATGGGTAGCAGTGACAGGGGGTGATTGATGGGTAATTAGTGGGTGTTTAGAGGAGAGAACAGATGTAAACCATGCACTTGGGAGGTGATCTGACGTCTGGTCTGCAGGCGATCTGATGGTGTGGGTGATCAGATTGCCCGCAAGGGGCAGTTTAGTGGCTGATTAATGGGTGGCAGTGACAGGGGTGATTGATGGGTGATTGACAGGTGATCAGTGGGTTATTACAGGGAAGGACAGATGTAAATAATGCACTGGCGAATTGATAAAGGGGGGTCTGAGGGCAGTGTGGGCGGGTGATTGGGTGCCCGCAAGGGGCAGATTAGGGTCTAATCTGATGGGTAACGGTGACAGGTGGTGATAGGATGTGATTGATGGGTGATTGATGGGTAATTAGTGGGTGTTTAGAGGAGAGAACATATGTAAACAATGCACTTGGGAGGTGATCTGACGTCGGGTCTGCGGGCGATCTGATGGTGTGGGTGATCAGATTGCCCGCAAAGGGCAGGTTAGGGGCTGATTTATGGGTGGCAGTGACAGGGGGTGATTGATGGGTGGCAGTGACAGGGGGTGATTGATGGGTGATTGACAGGTGATCAGTGGGTTATTGCAGGGGGGATAGAGGCATACAGTACACAGGGGGGGGGGTGTCTGGGGAGAATCTGAGGGGTGGGGGGGGTGATCAGGAGGCAGCAGGGGGCACTTTAGGGCATAAAAAAAATAACGTTGACAGATAGTGACAGGGACAGGGAGTGATTGATGGGTGATTAGGGGGTGATTGGGTGCAAACAGTGGTCTGGGGGGTGGGCAGGGGGGGTCTGAGGGGTGCTGTGAGCGATCAGAGGGAAGGTGGGGGGGCAAGATCAGTGTTTTTGGTGCAGACTAGGGTGACTGCAGCCTGCCCTGGTGGTCCCTCAGACACTGGGACCACCAGGGCTGGAGGCAGGCTGTATAATACGCTTTGTATACATTACAAAGCGTATTATACGCTTCCTATGCGGCGATCGTCTGGTTAACAACCCACCGGCGCTTCCAATTGGCCGGCAGGTTGATGACGCGTGTGGGCGGAGCATATTGCCGGAGGATGCGCGCGCATAAGAGCGCGCGATCCCCGGCCAACAGCCACATGAGGACCCGCTGCCGATGGGCGTATTGCGGTAGTTTAGGCCCAGCCTTTGCCGCCGCCCATTGGCTGAAGGCGGTCCTCAAGTGTTTAAAAATGGGCGCTAGGCTCTGGCCCCTGTGTCCCCTTGGATGTGTAAGGCGCAGCAGCCAACATCTGTTTCCCTAAACCACTACCTCGCCTTCCCAAGTGCTAAAGAAGGCGATTGTTGCAAAGCCTCCCTTCCTCCCACCATGCATAGGGGCCCTTTCTCCCTCTCTCTATCTCTCCCCTTCCCCAGTTCTAAGGAAGGCAGATTGCTGCAAAGCCCCCCCCCCCCCCTCCCACCATCATGCAAAGGGGCCCCCCTATCGCTATCTCTCACCTTCCCAAGTGCTAAAGAAGGCAGATTTCTGCAAAGCCTCCCTCCCACCATTACGCAAAGAGGCTGCTGCCTCTCCCTCCCTCTATGTAATGTGCAATGAGCAGAAGAAGAAGAGGATTCAGCGATGGATGATCAGTGAGTTACTGCTTCCGTGCACAGAGTGTGCACGGAAGCAGTAACTCACTGATCATCCATTGCTGAATCCTCTCTTCTTCTGCTCATGCCGGTCTGTTTACACATTGGCCTCAATTCACTAAGATCATGCTGGAGATAAGGCAAGAGAAAACTTACCATGACACAGTGAGAGAGTTATCTTATCTCTTCATTCCTTAAGTTACCACCTCTGTAGTTATTTTCACATGCAGTTAATTAACAGCCTGTCTTTAGCTTTAGAATTCTGGAGTTATTTTAAGGATTGAAGAGTTAACTTTAGGTTTGCCTGAGGTAAAATGTTTTCTGAATACTACATGCCTTATCACCATGGGTAAGTTTAGTGAATTGAGGCCATTGTCTGTTCAGCTTCAGTTACAGATGTCACATGACATTGGGAGCTGGAGCTGTGTTTATGCAAACAGACCATCTTGAACAGAGGGAGAAGAGAGAATTCTGCAATGTGTCGGTGAGTTACTGCTTCCGCTTCAGGGCACAAGCTCTGCATTAGATTACGCTGAGGGGGAAAGATGGAGAGAGGACTCAAGTATAAGGCAACCCACCCACTTTTTAGGGCTGTGGAGTCGGAGTCGTGGAGTCGGGCAATTTTGGGTGCCTGGAGTCGGAGTTGGGAAAAAATGCACCGACTCCTAATGAATTTGTAACTGTAATTAAAATAGAAAATATGATAAAATGTTCTATTTCTCAGATAATAGTCATTAAAAATAATGTATATATACAGTATATATACAGTAATAGCTGTGCTTAGTCCACAAAAATGAAATAAACCAATCAAAATTAGTTGTGCTGCTTCAATAAAGCAGTCCCCGTATTTTTAAGGTCAGATATACATATCTGATTGTGACTGTATATATGATGTGTACACAGGAATCTCTTATATATACTAAACATCTATGCTGTAAGAATAAAGCCTGATGTGTAGCTGTGTCACTAATAGAGATGGTCAATGAGATGGAAATAATTCAGCATTGATGCTGGTTTATGCAAATGTATGCGCACTCCCTTTGCTGATGAAATCAAATAATTTGATATGTTAAAATTTGGTTTAGTGACTGCAAATTAAAGGGTACCTGAGACGGATGAAAAGTAAAGTTTTATACATACCTGGGGCTTCCTTCAGCCCCCTTCAGGCTAATCAGTCCCTCGCTGTCCTCCACCACCCAGATCTTCTGCTATGAGTCCTGGTAATTCAGCCAGTCAGCGCTGTCCGGCTGCATGCCGCTCCCACAGCCAGGAACATTCTGCACCTGCGCAATAGTGCTGCACAGGTGTAGTATGCTCCTGGTGGCGGAGTGTGTGCATGCGCACTACGCCCGACTGGCTCAAGTACCTGGACTCATAGCAGAAGATCCAGGTGGTGGAGGAGGACAACGAGGACTGGATTATCCTGAAGGCGGCTGGAGGAAGCCCCAGGTATGTATAAAACTTTAATTTCATCAGTCTCAGGTTTACTTTGTTACACAGTAGTACTATACTCTACATATGCACTCCCCACAGAGCTGCAGGGAATCCACTGAGAATGCTGTGCACATTGAACACAGAGGTGTTGTCATACACACCTTGTTTAATTGACATTCATCTGCAGATCAGACAATCATCTGCAGATCTGAAAATCCATTCTGGTGGATCTGATCTGCAGATGAATGTCTGTTAAACAAGGTGTGTGTGATGATCTGCAGATCTCATAGATTATGAATGCATTTTCCAGGGACGGATCTTTTGCAGGAACAGTTTCTTTGTGTACAGCATCTTGCAAAGATTTCTGTCTGGGGAGTTCAGCTCCATAGAATAGACTGTGTAGGTATGGCTCTCATACTACATGGAAGGGGGTAAAATTGGTCTGTGATCTTTCATTTTCCAAAGACTATGGTCTGATGTGTGTATGAGCCTTTAGACTGGGCGGTATCCCATGGCCTCTGTTTTCTTAACCCTCTGGGCGATACAATTGCATCGCCCAGGAGGGGGGCGCAGCACTTTTTTAAAATTGTTTTCTTTTTTAAACCATGTCCCTGGGCTCGCTACATGATAGCTGCTGCGCAGTGGCATCCCCCCACACACTCTGATCAGAGTAAGCAGGAAATCCCGTTCAGAACGGGATTTCCTGCTGGGCTTCCCCGGTCGCCATGGCGACGGGGCGGGATGACGTCACCGACGTCGTGACGTCAGAGGGAGTCACAATCCACCCCTCAGCGCTGCCTGCCACTGATTGGCCAGGCTGCGCAGGGGGGGGGGGGGGGCTGCGTAGCACGGCGGGTAGCGGCGGCGATCGGAAGTTACACGCAGCTAGCAAAGTCGGGATTATCGCTCAGGAGGTTAAAATGTGTGTTAGGAAATCTATAGATCCCGT
>NC_090649.1:354404499-354413037 GCF_040937935.1 Hyperolius riggenbachi | reverse complement strand
GCTAGGTTTCTGCTAAGTGTGCACCTAGTCTCTAGCTTCCACAGGGCAAAAATATAATATAACTAGGGCCCGTTTAAAAACGAACCTGAGGCCTGTTTAACCACTTGAGGACCACAGTCTTTTCGCCCCTTAGGGACCAGAGCCTTTTTCTCCATTCAGACCACTGCAGCTTTCACGGTTTATTGCTCGGTCATACAACCTACCATCTAAATGAATTTTACCTCCTTTTCTTGTCACTAATACAGCTTTCTTTTGGTGCTATTTGATTGCTGCTTGCGAGTTTTACTTTTTATTATATTCATCAAAAAAGACATCAGTTTTGTCAAAAAAAAAATTTTTTACTTTCTGTGCTGACATTTTTCAAATAAAGTAAAATTTCTGTATACATTTTTGTCCAAAATTATTGTGCTACATGTCTTTGATAAAAAAAAAAATCCATTCAGTGTATATTTATTGGTTTGGGTAAAAGTTATAGCGTTTACAAACTATGGTGCCAAAAGTGAATTTTCCCATTTTGAAGCATCTCTGACTTTTCTGACCACCTGTCAGGTTTCATGAGGTGCTAAAAGTCCAGGATAGTATAAATACCCCCCAAATGACCCCATTTTGGAAAGAAGACATCCCAAAGTATTCACTGAGAGGCATGGTGAGTTCATAGAAGATTTTATTTTTTTGTCACAAGTTAGCGGAAAATGACACTTTGTGACAAAAAAAAAAGTTTCCATTACTTCTAACTTGCGACAAAAAAATGAAATCTGCCACGGACTCACTATGCTCCTCTCTGAATACCTTGAAGTGTCTACTTTCCAAAATGGGGTCATTTGTGGGGTGTGTTTATTGTCCTGGCATTTTGGGGGGTGCCTAATTGTAAGCACCCCTGTAAAGCCTAAAGGTGCTCATTGGACTTTGTGCCCCTTAGCGCAGTTAGGCTGCAAAAAAGTGCCACACATGTGGTATTGCCGTACTCAGGAGAAGTAGTATAATGTGTTTTGGGGTGTATTTTTACACATACCCATGCTGGGTGGGAGAAATATCTCTGTAAATGACAATTTCTTGTTTTTTTTTTTTTTTTTACACACAATTGTCCATTTACAGAGATATTTCTCCCACTCAGCATGGGTATGTGTAAAAATACACCCCAAAACACATTATCCTACTCCTGAGTACGGCGATACCACGTGTGGCACTTTTTTGCACCCTTTCTGCGCTAAGGGGCCAAACGTCCAATGAGTACCTTTAGGATTTCACAGGTCATTTTGCGACATTTGGTTTCCAGACTATACTCCTCATGGTTTAAGGCCTCTAAAATGCCAGGGCAGTATAGGAACCCCACAAATGACCTCATTTTAGAAAGAAGACACCCCAAGGTATTCTGTTAGGACTATGGTGAGTTCATAGAAGATTTTTTTTTTGTCACAAGTTAGCAGAAATTGATTTTAATTGTTTGTTTTTTCCACAAAGTGTCATTCTCCGCTAACTTGTGACAAAAAATAAAATCTTCTATGAACTCACCATACTACTAACGGAATACCTTGGGGTGTCTTCTTTCTAAAATGGGGTCATTTGTGGGGTTCCTATACTGCCCTGGCATTTTAGGGGCCCTAAACCGTGAGGAGTAGTCTTGAAACCAAATGTCGCAAAATGACCTGTGAAATCCTAAAGGCACTCATTGGACTTTAGGCCCCTTAGCGCACTTAGGGTGCAAAAAAGTGCCACACGTGGTACTGCCGTACTCAGAAGTAGTATAATGTGTTTTGTTATGTATTTTTACACATACCCATGCTGGGTGGGAGAAATATCTCTGTAAATGACAATTATTTGATTTTTTTTACACACAATTGTCCATTTACAGAGAGATTTCTCCCACCCAGCATGGGTATGTGTAAAAATACACCCCAAAACACATTATACTACTTCTCCTGAGTACGGCGATACCACATGTGTGACACTTTTTTTTTTTTTTTTGCAACCTAGGTGCGCTAAGGGGCCTAACGTCCTATTCACAGGTCATTTTGAGGCATTTGGGTTCTAGACTACTCCTCACGGTTTAGGGCCTCTAAAATGCCAGGGCAGTATAGGAACCCCACAAGTGACACAAATTTAGAAAATTGACACCCCAAGGTATTCTGTTAGGAGTATGGTGAGTTCATAGAATAATTTTTTTTTGTCAAGTTAGCGGAAATTGACACTTTGTGAAAAAAAAACAATACAAATCAATTTCTGCTAACTTTTGACAAAAATAAAATCTTCTATGAACTAGTCATACACCTAACAGAATACCTTGGGGTGTCGTCTTTCTAAAATGGGGTCACTTGTGGGGTTCCTATACTGCCGTGGCATTTTAGGGGCCCAAAACCGTGAGTAGTCTGGAAACCAAATGTCTCAAAATGACTGTTCAGGGGTATAAGCATCTGCAAATTTTGATGACAGGTGGTCTATGAGGGGGTGAATTTTGTGGAACCGGTCATAAGCATGGTGGCCTCTTAGATGACGGGTTGTATTGGGCCTGATCTGATGGATAGGAGTGCTAGGGGGTGACAGGAGGTGATTGATGGGTTTCTCGGGGTGGTAAGAGGGGAAAATAGATGCAATCAATGCACTGGGGAGGTGATCGGAAGGGGGTCTGAGGGGGATCTGAGGGTTTGGCCAAGTGATCAGGAGCCCACACGGGGCAAATTAGGGCCTAATCTGATGGGTAGGTGTGCTAGGGGGTGACAGGAGCTGATTGATCGGTGTCTCAGGGTGTGAATAGAGGGGGGGAATAGATGCAAGCAATGCACTGGCGAGGTGATCAGGGCTGGGGTCTGAGGGCGTTCTGAGGGTTTGGGCGGATGATTGGGTGCCCTAGGGGCAGATAGGGGTCTAATCTGATGGGTAGCAGTGACAGGGGGTGATTGATGGGTAATTAGTGGGTGTTTAGAGGAGAGAACAGATGTAAACCATGCACTTGGGAGGTGATCTGACGTCTGGTCTGCAGGCGATCTGATGGTGTGGGTGATCAGATTGCCCGCAAGGGGCAGTTTAGTGGCTGATTAATGGGTGGCAGTGACAGGGGTGATTGATGGGTGATTGACAGGTGATCAGTGGGTTATTACAGGGAAGGACAGATGTAAATAATGCACTGGCGAATTGATAAAGGGGGGTCTGAGGGCAGTGTGGGCGGGTGATTGGGTGCCCGCAAGGGGCAGATTAGGGTCTAATCTGATGGGTAACGGTGACAGGTGGTGATAGGATGTGATTGATGGGTGATTGATGGGTAATTAGTGGGTGTTTAGAGGAGAGAACATATGTAAACAATGCACTTGGGAGGTGATCTGACGTCGGGTCTGCGGGCGATCTGATGGTGTGGGTGATCAGATTGCCCGCAAAGGGCAGGTTAGGGGCTGATTTATGGGTGGCAGTGACAGGGGGTGATTGATGGGTGGCAGTGACAGGGGGTGATTGATGGGTGATTGACAGGTGATCAGTGGGTTATTGCAGGGGGGATAGAGGCATACAGTACACAGGGGGGGGGTGTCTGGGGAGAATCTGAGGGGTGGGGGGGGTGATCAGGAGGCAGCAGGGGGCACTTTAGGGCATAAAAAAAATAACGTTGACAGATAGTGACAGGGACAGGGAGTGATTGATGGGTGATTAGGGGGTGATTGGGTGCAAACAGTGGTCTGGGGGGTGGGCAGGGGGGGTCTGAGGGGTGCTGTGAGCGATCAGAGGGAAGGTGGGGGGGCAAGATCAGTGTTTTTGGTGCAGACTAGGGTGACTGCAGCCTGCCCTGGTGGTCCCTCAGACACTGGGACCACCAGGGCTGGAGGCAGGCTGTATAATACGCTTTGTATACATTACAAAGCGTATTATACGCTTCCTATGCGGCGATCGTCTGGTTAACAACCCACCGGCGCTTCCAATTGGCCGGCAGGTTGATGACGCGTGTGGGCGGAGCATATTGCCGGAGGATGCGCGCGCATAAGAGCGCGCGATCCCCGGCCAACAGCCACATGAGGACCCGCTGCCGATGGGCGTATTGCGGTAGTTTAGGCCCAGCCTTTGCCGCCGCCCATTGGCTGAAGGCGGTCCTCAAGTGTTTAAAAATGGGCGCTAGGCTCTGGCCCCTGTGTCCCCTTGGATGTGTAAGGCGCAGCAGCCAACATCTGTTTCCCTAAACCACTACCTCGCCTTCCCAAGTGCTAAAGAAGGCGATTGTTGCAAAGCCTCCCTTCCTCCCACCATGCATAGGTGCCCTTTCTCCCTCTCTCTATCTCTCCCCTTCCCCAGTTCTAAGGAAGGCAGATTGCTGCAAAGCCCCCCCCCCCCCCCCCCTCCCACCATCATGCAAAGGGGCCCCCCTATCGCTATCTCTCACCTTCCCAAGTGCTAAAGAAGGCAGATTTCTGCAAAGCCTCCCTCCCACCATTACGCAAAGAGGCTGCTGCCTCTCCCTCCCTCTATGTAATGTGCAATGAGCAGAAGAAGAAGAGGATTCAGCGATGGATGATCAGTGAGTTACTGCTTCCGTGCACAGAGTGTGCACGGAAGCAGTAACTCACTGATCATCCATTGCTGAATCCTCTCTTCTTCTGCTCATGCCGGTCTGTTTACACATTGGCCTCAATTCACTAAGATCATGCTGGAGATAAGGCAAGAGAAAACTTACCATGACACAGTGAGAGAGTTATCTTATCTCTTCATTCCTTAAGTTACCACCTCTGTAGTTATTTTCACATGCAGTTAATTAACAGCCTGTCTTTAGCTTTAGAATTCTGGAGTTATTTTAAGGATTGAAGAGTTAACTTTAGGTTTGCCTGAGGTAAAATGTTTTCTGAATACTACATGCCTTATCACCATGGGTAAGTTTAGTGAATTGAGGCCATTGTCTGTTCAGCTTCAGTTACAGATGTCACATGACATTGGGAGCTGGAGCTGTGTTTATGCAAACAGACCATCTTGAACAGAGGGAGAAGAGAGAATTCTGCAATGTGTCGGTGAGTTACTGCTTCCGCTTCAGGGCACAAGCTCTGCATTAGATTACGCTGAGGGGGAAAGATGGAGAGAGGACTCAAGTATAAGGCAACCCACCCACTTTTTAGGGCTGTGGAGTCGGAGTCGTGGAGTCGGGCAATTTTGGGTGCCTGGAGTCGGAGTTGGGAAAAAATGCACCGACTCCGACTCCTAATGAATTTGTAACTGTAATTAAAATAGAAAATATGATAAAATGTTCTATTTCTCAGATAATAGTCATTAAAAATAATGTATATATACAGTATATATACAGTAATAGCTGTGCTTAGTCCACAAAAATGAAATAAACCAATCAAAATTAGTTGTGCTGCTTCAATAAAGCAGTCCCCGTATTTTTAAGGTCAGATATACATATCTGATTGTGACTGTATATATGATGTGTACACAGGAATCTCTTATATATACTAAATAACATCTATGCTGTAAGAATAAAGCCTGATGTGTAGCTGTGTCACTAATAGAGATGGTCAATGAGATGGAAATAATTCAGCATTGATGCTGGTTTATGCAAATGTATGCGCACTCCCTTTGCTGATGAAATCAAATAATTTGATATGTTAAAATTTGGTTTAGTGACTGCAAATTAAAGGGTACCTGAGACGGATGAAAAGTAAAGTTTTATACATACCTGGGGCTTCCTTCAGCCCCCTTCAGGCTAATCAGTCCCTCGCTGTCCTCCACCACCCAGATCTTCTGCTATGAGTCCTGGTAATTCAGCCAGTCAGCGCTGTCCGGCTGCATGCCGCTCCCACAGCCAGGAACATTCTGCACCTGCGCAATAGTGCTGCACAGGTGTAGTATGCTCCTGGTGGCGGAGTGTGTGCATGCGCACTACGCCCGACTGGCTCAAGTACCTGGACTCATAGCAGAAGATCCAGGTGGTGGAGGAGGACAACGAGGACTGGATTATCCTGAAGGCGGCTGGAGGAAGCCCCAGGTATGTATAAAACTTTAATTTCATCAGTCTCAGGTTTACTTTGTTACACAGTAGTACTATACTCTACATATGCACTCCCCACAGAGCTGCAGGGAATCCACTGAGAATGCTGTGCACATTGAACACAGAGGTGTTGTCATACACACCTTGTTTAATTGACATTCATCTGCAGATCAGACAATCATCTGCAGATCTGAAAATCCATTCTGGTGGATCTGATCTGCAGATGAATGTCTGTTAAACAAGGTGTGTGTGATGATCTGCAGATCTCATAGATTATGAATGCATTTTCCAGGGACGGATCTTTTGCAGGAACAGTTTCTTTGTGTACAGCATCTTGCAAAGATTTCTGTCTGGGGAGTTCAGCTCCATAGAATAGACTGTGTAGGTATGGCTCTCATACTACAAGGAAGGAGGTAAAATTGGTCTGTGATCTTTCATTTTCCAAAGACTATGGTCTGATGTGTGTATGAGCCTTTAGACTGGGCGGTATCCCATGGCCTCTGTTTTCTTAACCCTCTGGGCGATACAATTGCATCGCCCAGGAGGGGGGCGCAGCACTTTTTTAAAATTGTTTTCTTTTTTAAACCATGTCCCTGGGCTCGCTACATGATAGCTGCTGCGCAGTGGCATCCCCCCACACACTCTGATCAGAGTAAGCAGGAAATCCCGTTCAGAACGGGATTTCCTGCTGGGCTTCCCCGGTCGCCATGGCGACGGGGCGGGATGACGTCACCGACGTCGTGACGTCAGAGGGAGTCACAATCCACCCCTCAGCGCTGCCTGCCACTGATTGGCCAGGCTGCGCAGGGGGGGGGGGGGGGGGGGGGGGCTGCGTAGCACGGCGGGTAGCGGCGGCGATCGGAAGTTACACGCAGCTAGCAAAGTCGGGATTATCGCTCAGGAGGTTAAAATGTGTGTTAGGAAATCTATAGATCCCGTATTGGTGAACTGCACCAAAATGCAATTTTACCAAATTTTAAAAACACTTTTTTTTTTTTTTCTTAGAATTTTTTTTTCTTCTAAAAATGGCTGTTTTTTTCCCATTTGTTCCCACTATTCCCCCTAACATACCTAGCGCGTATGAGGGCTTTCCTATTAACCTCTATTAAGTCAGCAGTATTGAATTCACTGTAAATTGTTTTGCACAAACATTCACTTATATGAAAAATCATTTACAATTGTCCCATTTGTCATTGCGAGTCATATGCTCTAAATGTACAAATGGATTACAATAAATCAATTAAAAATCGTAATTACGTGTAATCATCATTGTGACATTTTTAGTGAAATTTCATGTAAGCGAAATAAGCACGTTATGATCATCACCGTCAAGCCATGTGGCTTTGTGTGGTCAAAACCTAGTCTGAGCACCTGAACCGTATACTCATTCCTGGTCTGTGGCTTAATTTACTAGAGGTAGAGGAAAAGCAAGACCCCCGTAACAAGAACAAAGGGGGAAAGCCTGACCATAACACCACACCAGACCATAATAGTTATAGCTTTATTACGTCAAATTTACATTAACAATATTAAAAACAAGAACTATGCGGTGGACATAGATGTATCAAAAGTTGCAGCAATCCTAAGCCAAAATACAAATCGCAGCATCACTTAAACCTCAGGGACGTAGTGCCAGTGCAGACTTGGGAAGTAGGGTAAACCCCCAGAAGGCAAGAACAGGGAAAAAAAGAGGGTGAAGAGACGAGCAAGACCACACAACTGGCATTTTTTTTTCTAAAACAATGGATATATTGCAGCCTCCACACCTTGACTGCTGGGTCACTTTTAACACCGTATCTGGGAAAAAGCTGGGTGGTTTGTTTTGAATAGAGTAGGCAGATTAAGAAGTGTGTTTAGACGGATTTTACATCTTTGTGTGTCAAAAGTTAGTTATTTTAATGTAATCACTTCCTCCCCCTCTCCTTTATTCCTTTACAGATCTAGAACGCAGAGACCTATCACACAAAGAGAAGTTGTATTTGAGAGAACAAAATGTAATTACAGAAACTCAATGTACTTTAGGTAATTATGCCTACACTATAAGCATATACTGTTGTATTTTGAATAAGATTACAGTAGTTTTACTAGGAAGCAAAAGCAAATAAAGCCATTTTTTCCATGTCTCTAGACTGTTCAAGTTACACAGAATGAACTATTTTGCTCTTTTTATTTACTTCCTCTAAGGCTCCTTTTACACTATTGGGTTGATGCGCAAAAGTGCAGTAATATTGCTTTGTGCAGATATGCTTCCATGTTTCCGTTACGATCTGCAGTATTGTACTGTGAGTTATGCTATTAGCGTGATTCTCGGTATTTAAGTAGGAAAACTAATGCTGGGAATACACGTTAAGTTTTTACTTTAGATAGATGGGTTCGATAGATAAATTCCAACCTGTTGGATCTGGTCGATTCTACTTTCGTTTCGATTCTCCTCATTCAAGTGAATGTAATTGATAAGAAAAGATAAGGAATCGAGAGGGGAATCGAGCAGTGAATCGAGAGTAGAATCGATCGAAAGCGAAAACGACAGCAAAAACGCATCGTGTATTCCGAGCATTAGACTTTTCGATTCCAAAAGAAAGTGC
>NC_090649.1:354341999-354394499 GCF_040937935.1 Hyperolius riggenbachi | reverse complement strand
ATAATATTAGAGGGTTACAGAATAGAGTTCGAACATCTCCCCCCTCAAAACTTTGTATTAACACCTTGTCGAAGAGACCCAGCCTTATTAGTAGCCCTCCAGTCAGAAGTAAAGTCTCTTCTTCAGAAAGGAGTAATTCGACAGGTTCCAGCATGTCAAAGAGAACAGGGATTCTACTCCCCAATCTTCCTGGTAAAAAAGCCTCAAGGAGCCTATCGATTGATTCTAAACCTAAAGAAATTGAATCTAAAAGTCAAATACAGGAAATTCAGGATGGACAATATTCGATCTGTAGTTCATCTTTTACAGAAGGACGATTTTTTGGCATCCCTAGACCTGAAGGATGCGTATCTACATCTACCAATCCATTTATCCTGCCAACAATACCTGAGGTTTGCCGTGTGGATGGAAGGAGAGGTAAGACATTTTCAATTTAATGCCTTGCCTTTCGGACTATCGTCTGCCCCATGGCTATTTACTAAGGTTATGTCTGAAGTATTAGCTCTTCTCAGGTTAAGACACGTTAATATTGTCGGTTACCTTGATGATTTTTTATTATGGGGTTCTTCTGAAAAATCCGTTAATGATCAGCTTTTTATAACTCTGGGCGTCTTCCAGGAGTTAGGTTGGTTAATTAATTGGGAAAAGTCTGCTCTGATTCCTTCCCAGTGTCTAGAATTTTTGGGTTTCAATATTTCTACCAGAGAAGAGAAACTGTTGTTACCTGATAGGAAGATCATTGCTATTTTTAATAGTATTTTCTCATTTCAGAGATTAAGAAGCATATCGCTAAGAAAAGCCATGGCTCTTCTAGGACTTCTAACCTCTGCCTTTCCGGCGATCCAGTGGGGACAGTTCCATGCGAGATTTCTACAAATATGGATTTTGAAATCTTGGAACAGGTCTCTGGTGACTCTAGACAAGAAGATCATCATTCCACAAAGTGTAAAGACTTCCCTTATCTGGTGGCAACGTCTGGATCATCTATCTCCTGGTCATCTGTGGAATTATCCACAACAGAATACAATCACAACCGATGCCAGTTTGTGGGGTTGGGGAGCCCACTTCAATTCTCTGCCGGCTCAAGGATCATGGAATATGACAATAAGGTCACAGTCATCGAACAACAGAGAGTTGCAAGCAGTATGGCAAGCCTTACTACATTTCGGCCCCCTAATAGAGAATTCTCATGTCAGAATAAGAACAGACAACAGGAGCGTTGTAGCTTTCCTGAACAGGCAAGGGGGCACGAGGAGTCAATCCTTATGGGAAAAGACGGCAAAGATCCTATTCTGGTCGGAGAGAAATCTTTTATCGTTAACTGCGATACATTTAAAGGGAACCTCAAACCACTTGGCGGACTACCTCAGCAGGAGGAAATTAGACTCGAAGGAGTGGTCACTAGATCTGGAAGTTTTTCAGCAGGTGACGTTACAATGGGGTTGCCCAGAAGTAGACCTGTTTGCAAGGAGAGCGAATGCGAAATGTCAGCAATTTTGTGCCCTGTTTCCAGAGGACCTACCTTGGAAAGTAGACGCCTTCTCGATCAATTGGGGAGAGTTACTGATGTATGCATTTCCTCCAATTCCATTGCTACCATGAGTAATAAAAAAGATTATTCAGGACAAGGCTCGAGTAATCCTGATAGCTCCACTATGGCCAAAAAGACCATGGTTCACGTCACTAAGAACACTAGCGGTTACAGATCCGATAGTCTTTCCTCCCATACCTCACTTGCTGTCCCAGGGTCCAGTGTGGCATCCGAGTTTAAACAGCCTTCACCTTTCAGCCTGGAAGCTGAATGGGGCATCCTGAAGTCCAAGGGCTTTTCAGACGAACTGTCAGAAACTTTATTACAGAGTAGGAAGAAGGTGACTCGAGTAATATACCAAAAGGCCTGGAGAGTGTATAACGAATGGTGCTCGGAAAGATCTTGTGACAATGCTTCACTTAAATCCGTATTAGAATTTCTTCAGTGTGGATACAAGAAGGGGCTTAGTATAAGCACTCTGAAGGTACAGGTATCTGCTCTAAGCGTATTTCTAGAAAGACAGCTGGCAGAAGAAAATCTAATTTTAAGATTCTTCCAAGCTTTAAAGAGACTGAAACCAGCAATCAGGTCCAGAATACCCTCATGGGATTTAAATACTGTCTTACAGGGGTTATGTGAAGCCCCTTTTGAACCATTATCACAAATTTCGGAGAAATTTCTTACTCTAAAAACCATTTTCCTGCTAGCCATTACTTCAGCTAGAAGAATAGGTGAATTGCAGGCATTGTCTATTAACCTTCCTGGCGGTAAGCCCGAACTGAGTTCGGGCTATGCCGCTGGAAGGCACCGCTCAGGCCCCGCTGGGCCGATTTGCATAATTTTTTTTTTTTGCTGCACGCAGCTAGCACTTTGCTAGCTGCGTGCAGTGCCCGATCGCCGCCGCTACCCGCCGATCCGCCGCTATCCGTCGCGCCGCAGCCGCCCCCCCCCCCAGACCCCGTGCGCTGCCTGGCCAATCAGTGCCAGGCAGCTCTATGGGGTGGATCGGAATCCCCTTTGACGTCACGACGTCGATGACGTCGGTGACGTCATCCCGCCCCGTCGCCATGGCGACGGGGGAAGCCCTCCGGGAGATCCCGTTCTTTGAACGGGATCTCCGGATCTCCGATCGCCGCCGGCGATCGGAGGGGCTGGGGGGATGCCGCTGAGCAGCGGCTATCATGTAGCGAGACTTTGTCTCGCTACATGAAAAAAAAAAAAAAAAAATGTAAAAAAAAAGATTTGCTGCCCCCTGGCGATTTTTTTTTTTTTGCAAACCGCCAGGAGGGTTAAAGAGCCCTACTGCATCATTTCTGAAGATAGAATTACGTTACGCACGGATGCAGCGTTTCTACCAAAGGTTGTTTCCTCATTTCACAGGAATCAAGAAATCTTCCTTCCTTCCTTTTGTGAGAATCCTAACAATGACAAGGAAAAGAGACTTCATTGCCTGGATGTAAGGAGATGTCTTATACAATATATGGAGAGAACAGGTCCATGGAGAAAAACTGACGCAATGTTCGTTCTATTTGCTGGGAAACAAAGAGGCAACAAGGCGTCCAAAACGACTCTAGCACGATGGATCAGACAGGCTATTACATTGGCATATCAAGCTCAAGGGAAGCAGTTAGGGTCTTCAATTAGAGCTCATTCTACAAGAGGAATATCGACTTCCTGGGCAGAGAGGTCAGGGGCATCAATAGAACAGATATGCAGAGCTGCTACCTGGTCAAGTCACAATACCTTTGTGAGGCATTATCGCCTAAACATCTCAGCCGCAGCAGATTTGTCTTTTGGAAGAAAAGTACTGCAGGCAGTGGTCCCGCCCTAGATTTCATATCTGGTACATCGTCTCATCCAGGGGTGCTGTCCAATGACGTTCTGGGAAAGACAACTTTACTTACGGTAACGTCTTTTCCAGTAGTCAGAAGGACAGCACCCCTGCAACCCGCCCTATTTTTGGGTGGAATAATAATTATGTAAGTAGGCATTTATACCGGTCCGTGTCATCTTTTGTATTAACTGAAGTACTGAGGGTAAGCTAGTAGCTTATATATGGCTGCCTATTTGTTATGCAAATCTTTCTTTTGCAGTTCCTGTCCACGATTGGGAGGGAGACAAGTCTCATCCAGGGGTGCTGTCCTTCTGACTACTGGAAAAGACGTTACCGTAAGTAAAGTTGTCTTTCTGCACTGTGGGTTGCTCTCCAGGGGTCATGTAGGTCCAGTTTGGCCAAAAATGTGGAGAGTGCTTGGATGTTTTTGCGTGTGGGTTTGAGGACGGAGTCTAGTTTACTATCCTGTATTGAAGTCCCCTCCTATTATCAAGCAAGAAGATAAAAGTCTTTTGAGCTTAGATAAGTTTCCTTAAAAATTTAATTTGGCCACTGTTGGAGGTGTAGAGACTTAAGAGGGTGTAAGAAGCATTGTCCACTGTGCAATCGATAAGGATATAGAGGCCTTCTGCGTATTTTTCAATTGATTTTATGTCCACATCTAGGTCCTTATGGAAAGCTATTAAGACTCCTCTCTTTTTCTTCTCAAAATTATTTAGGATAATGTGGGTAGCAAGGATGATAGCATTTGGGAGCATTACCTTCTTTGAAGTGAGTCTCTTGTGCAAATATATCAGCATTAAGATTTAGAGCTTCCTTCCATAATGCATGTCTCTTGACTGGATTGTTGAGGCCTTTGACATTTATTGATGAAAATTTAAGCATTACAAAGCCAAGAAGTATGCGTAAAATCAAAACTTGAAATCCTTGTTACTTTGAATTTATAATGTATCCTATAACGAGGGGATTGGGGTAGGAAAACGTGTTGCCCGATGATTCTCAACAGATGGCCAGCTGGCCAGATTGTTAGAACAGCTTGAGATAACTTGTTGAAGCTAAGCATAAAAACATAACACAACATGAAGAAAATCAACAAATATGTTTCCTAGAACATCTTTAAGTGGGGAGGATGGTGATCTCTCCTAACAATCTTCGGTCGTATCACCATTTTTAGAGCTGGGTTGACAGTTATGCACTGGCCGAAGTTTGGATGAGCGTGGCTGGCGTCCAGGCTTATATTGTATATTACTGGTTTGTATAATCTAGGAAGATAATAGTTTAAATCCTCCTTCTGGTGTAGAGATGGCGGTAACTTTCTCCTCTTTGGTGGGAAATCCCCATTTATACGGTGTGTGATTATCTCGTAAAGTTTTTTATTTAGCGGCCAGAGTGACCTTTTTTTCGTCAGTGTAGCCTGGGATAGATCAGAGTAATGCTCTTAAAGGGATCAGGTAAGATGCCATGTTGTCTAATATATTGCATTAGTTCTTCTTTTGCATGATCAAATTGAAAATTGCAGATAACCGCTCTTGTTGTGGAATCAGGCAAGTGGTTAGGCTGAGGGAGTCTGTGTGCTCTTTCTGTGCAAAGGTCAATATCGGTTAAGTGGGGGAGAGCAGCACGTACCAGCTTCTTTATATGCAGTGGTGCTCAGCAAGATTTAGGATATCCGAACTACTTAGATAATCCGAACTTTTTCCACTATCCGAACTTTGAATACAAATTTGGATATTTTTTTAAATCCGAATTGACTATCTGAGCAAACTGGGATTTCCCATCTGAAATCCGAAATCCGGGTGGATAGTTAGTTCAGATATCCGAGCAGAAGCCAAAATCACCTTCAATGGCAAAAATCCCTTTCGAAGGCATCCAGGCCGAGAGAGAGAGAGAGATTTAGGTTTGATCTCCTATTACTGTCTTCTAAATCGTCCGCTTTTAGTTTTAACCACGAGATATCATTCTGGTTCTCGTCCATGCAATCCACCGGTTTGTTATACTCTTTGGTTAGTAAGGAGACACTTGTTTCTACAGCAGCTACTCTGTCTCCTGACAGACTGTTGTAAATGGTTTGTGATTTGCATGATTTCATAATGTTGGGTACACACGTTGCGATTTCCCGCTCGATCCGTGGGATCGATTGGATCGATTCGATTATTTCCAACCTGTTCGATCGGGTTTCAGTCGATACAGCCGTCAATTTTGCATACCTAATATGCAAAATTGACAGCTGTATCGATCGAAACCCGATGGAACATGTTGGAAAAAATGTAATCGATCCTGCGGATCGAGCCGGAAATCGCAACGTGTGTACCCAGCATTGGAGAGGATTTAAGAGACATCATCAGGTCTTTCATTTATGCTTGGGTTACTGATTGCTCAGTGGCTGGGAACTGTTCTAGCGCTAACTGCGTAGTTAGATCAGCAGGCGTTAAAGGACAACTGTGGTGAGAGTTGTATGGAGTTTGCAATATTTACTGCCTTTTAAGCAATACTAGTTGCCTAGCTATCCTGCTGATCCTCTGCCTCTAATATTTTTAGCCATAGACCCTGAACAAGCATGCAGCAAATCAGGTGTTTCTGACATTGTCAGATCTGACAAGATTAGCTGCATGCTTGTTTCAGATGTTTTTTAAGCACTACTGCATCCATATACACACCTGCAGTGCTGCCAGGCAATTGGTATGGTTTAGAAGGCTATACATATGGCAGCCTCCATATGCCTCTCACTAAAGTCGTCCTTTAAAAGGGCCGCTGGGCCTATATGATCCTCTGCTGTCGCCAGCTTCTGCTTTAGACTTTGCTGGGCTTCTGGATGCTGGGGAGTCTCCATCTGAGGAGTACTCATCCTGGGGTAAGCTGCGGGAGTTGGACCTCTGAGAGACAGCCGGTGTGGGATCGCCGGGGCCCCCTGTCCTCGTCAGCACCATCTGTGCCTCTGTTGCGCATGTGGATGCCAGCAAAAAGCCCCGGGAGTTTCTACGGTCTGAGTTGCCGTTTGGTCCCCCATCTTAGTCGCCTCTACTTCCATTACCTCCTCCGGCATGTTTGTGGCTAGGCACGGCGAGATAAGCTGCTTTGGAGACTTTTTTTTTTTTTTTTTGAGGTTTAGTGCGGAGCTTTCCTTCTTTGTCCAGTGTGCTCGCGTGGCGGACATGCCCCCTTTATTCTTCCAGGGACCCGGCGGCCATCAGTGTGGTTGTAGCGGCGTGTAGTCAGCGGGGGGGGGCTAATTTTAAAATGGACCTGAACTTTTTTTTAGAAAAAAAGTGAGCGATGCAGGTATATATACATGTGTATATCAGAATCAGAATCAGAATCAGAATCACTTTTATTTCGCCAAGCACGACTGGGTCGTGCCCGGAATTGGGCTTGGCACTTGAATACAGGGCATATACATAGAAACATCTGAGACATCAGAACATAGGGCATAATAGACATCAATACAACACACATATATACATGAACCACAATTCTCCATAACTAGGTTGGTTACAGGCAGAAAGTCTACAGGAGGAGAGCATGAGCAGAGTTAAAGTTCAGCGAGTTTACTGCTGAGGGGAAGAAGCTGTTTTTGTGTCTCATGGTCTTTGTGGAGATGGACCTATACCTCAGGTACCTCCTCCCCAAGGGGAGCTGATTGAAAAACTGGTGACCAGGGTGTGAGGGGTCCTTGGCAATCTTCGTTGCTCTGGAGCGTAGTCTGGCATTGTAGAGGGAGTCCAGGGCAGGGAGTGAGTGCCCGATTATCTTTTCCGCTGACCTGATGACCCTCTGTAGTTTGCGCCTGTCACTTTCAGTGGAGCCAGCATACCAGACAAGGATGGAAGAACAGAGGACGGATTCGATGGTTGCGGTATAGAAGCTTGTCAGGAGTTTCAGGGACATGCCGAACTTCTTCAGTTGGCGGAGAAAGTAGAGCCTCTGTTGGGCTTTCCTCTGGATGGAGACAGTGTTTGCCTTCCACTTCAGGGTGCTGGAGATGGTGGTGCCCAGGAGGCGGGCACAGGGCACTTTTTCCACCAGCATCCCTCCAATGTGCAGTGGAGGTGGGGTGGGGGCATGCTTCCTAAAGTCAATGATGATTTCAACGGTTTTTGCGTTGTTGAGGACCAGCTTGTTCTCCCTGCACCAGTGGCAAATCCTGTCGACCTGGTGGCGGTATGCCTGGTCATCGTTGTTGGAGATCAGGCCGACTATGGTGGTGTCGTCCGCAAATTTGATTACCTTGACGGAATTCGCTGAGGATCTGCAATTGTTCGTGTAGAGGGAGAACAGGAATGGTGACAAGACGCAGCCTTGTGGGGCCCCTGTATTGGTGATCCTTGGCTGCGAGGTGATGGAGCCTAGCTTGACAACCTGAGATCTGTTTGTTAGGAAGTCCTTAATCCACAGTTGAAGTGTGGGGTGGACTCCGAGCTCAGCCAGATTTTCTTGTAGTATATGGGGGCTAATGGTGTTGAATGCCGAGCTGAAGTCGAGGAGGAGAACCCTGGCATATGAATTTGGTTTGTCAAGGTGATTGTTGACAAGCTCCAGACAGATGTTAATGGCATCGTCGGTCGACCTATTTGCCCTATAAGCAAATTGATACGGGTCTAATTGGGCTTCCGTTCTGTGCTTGAGGAGGGGCAGGACTGCTTTTTCAAAAGTTTTCATTATGACCGACGTGAGAGCGACAGGTCTGAAGTTGTTGAGGTCAGACGCGCCTTGCTTTTTGGGGACAGGGATGATGGTGGACCGCTTGAAGCATGCCGGTACTTTGCCGCTCACAAGGGACCTGTTGAAGATGGCGGAAAGGGTAGGAGCAAGCTGCTGTGCACACGCTTTCAAGCAGGCTGGAGACACTCCGTCAGGGCCTGAGGCTTTCCTGGCATTTAGTCTGGACAGGTGGCACTCCACGTCCGATTCGCTTATGGTCGGGGGAGGCAGGTCTTGGCATGGTGGTACTGAGGCCTGGGGTGAGGTGAAGGGAGCCTGTAGCTTCGGAGACCCTTCGGGAGCCTCCTTCTCCTCGAACCTGCAGTAGAAGCTGCTGAGGTTTTCTGCTAGCTCAGTGCTGGGAGGTGTGTTTTGAGGGGGGGGCTTGTAATTGGTGGCAGCCTTAAGCCCTCGCCAAACAGCTTGTGAGTCATTCGAGGAGAGGTCCTCCTTTAGCTTATCTGCGTAGCCCTTTTTTGCAATTCTCAGTTCCCTGTCGAGGTTGTTCCTTACGTATATGCACATGTACATGTGTAAACGTGTGTGTATATGTATATATGTGTATATGTGTGTGTGTGTGTGTGTGTGTGTGCGCACGCACGCGCGCAAACACGCACACGTTTTATAAGCAGTCTAGTGGGAACTAATCCAAAAACCCAAGAGTCAACTAAATGGGAGAAAGGGAAATTAAAAACGCCTTTCACTAGCTACCAAATGAACTCTCTGAACATGTGCAATCCACTCATTTATATACTTAACTGTGCTAGAGGTGGGCGTGGCTATGCAGCCTCACAGGGAAAAATTATAAATAAATACCAAGGGATGAGCAGCACAAACCAAATTTTATGCAATTCTATGCAAAGCATGCACGCAGCACTGGAGGTACCCAGACTCCATAAGAAATATATAAATACAGAGGGGCTGCAATTTTCACTACTCCCTGCCTGCTGCCTGCACAGACCTCTCCCTGGATTTTGACTACTCTCTGCCTGCTGCCTGCACTGACCTTTGCCTGGATTTTGACTACTCTCTGCCTGCCTTATTTGTACAGTTTCACAATTTTGTTTAAGTTTATTCATACATTTAATTCAACACATTTGTGTTCTAGTCTTCTATTTGTATGCAGAATGTCTACCAGACTTTTATTTTGATGAGTTATGACTTAAGGATTGAAGGCCTAAAATTCTTGAAAAAAAATGTACCGCTTTTGACTCCTAATTCCAGACAGAAATGCACCGCCAGGGAGGTTAATTACTGGGAAACAAATCATTTTTACGTTCAAGCTTTTTGGACTAAGCCAAATTACAAGGTTTCTCTCCCCTTGACATTTTACAGGTCTGACAGCATTACGAAGTGATGAAGTAATTGACCTTATGATAAAGGAGTACCCAGCCAAGCATGCAGAGTACTCTGTTATTCTTCAGGAAAAGGAACGCCAGCGCATTACCAACAATTACAAAGAATACTCGGTAAGTAACAATCTTTTACTGGTAAAACCCTTCAAAGGTCAATGCTTTTATTAAATACAAGTGACCTTAGCCCGTTTAAAAACGGGCTAGGTCTGTCAGTAATCCGCCGTGCGCGCGCACGCTGCCCGCACGACCACCCCTTCTGGCCCCGTCCTCCTCCGGCTCTCGAAAGTGTCTCTGCGTCTTGTCCCTGCACATGCGCAGTGCTAAAAAGCACACGGAACTGACGCAGGGACACTTGCCTATTATTAGGTCTAGTAAAAAGGCCCGCCCGTTAAACGGGTGCTAGCCCACGGCCGCTACACCCCAGGAATGAGCGTACTCCGCTCACCCATCCCCCCCACTGCTGTACGAAGTATATGCACACAGGGAGATGTTGATTACTTGGCAGTTGGAAAAAGCGGTTATAATGATGTTCTCAGACAGCAAACTGTCAAATCTGGAAGCAGGGACACACACAGGGACAGGACGCAGAGACACAGGGGTTTTATTAGATTGGCTTTTGAAGAATACTTGATAGCATGTTGTTTTACTTTGCTTGTTCCCTTTGTTGTTTTAGTTTTTTTTAAGTTTATTATTTATTGAATTTATATATACAATACAGAGAAGAAGTAAAGACAAACCTATATTAAGAATTGAAGATACAGGAAACAAATTACAAAACCTTGCATATAAAAATACTAAGAAAAGAAAAGGGTAAAAGCAACCAACATTGGGCCAATAGACATTTGTATATATTGCCATGTAATAATGCAGATAAAAGAAAAAGCCCGTTATACAGTGAGCTTTCAAGTTCTTTCCATGCTTTTTCCACCCCAAAAATATGTATGTCTTTGAAGATCTCCAGCATTCAGAGGTTTAAAGAGAACCCGAGGTGGGATTTAATTATGCTAGTGGGGCACAGAGGCTGGTTGTGCACACTAACACCAGCCTCTGTTGCCCCATGGTGTGCCTCCAAGACCCCCCTGCGCACCGCTATACCCCCCACAGTGCTGGCGACACGCAGCGTGTCGCCAGCACAATGTTTACCTATGCGGCGTCAGTCAGCGCCGCTCCCCCGCCTCCTCCACATCGGCGCTACCCGTCCGCGTCCCTTCCCTCCCGCTGATTGGAGGGAAGTGACGCGGGCGGGTAGCGCCGATACGGAGGAGGCGGGGGAGCAGCGCTAACAGACAGGCAGAGGTAAACATTGTGCTGGCGACACGCTGCGTGTCGCTAGCCCTGGAGGGGGGGGGGTTTAGCGGCGCGCAGGAGGGTCTTGGAGGCACACCATGGGGCAACAGAGGCTGGTGTTAGTGTGCACAAACAGCCTCTGTGCCCCACTAGCATAATTAAATCCCACCTCGGGTTCTCTTAAACTCTCTATATTAAAGCGGAATATAACCCTGCATTTCATCTTTGCTCTAAAACATTATTTACAGCATATTGTATGCAAAAAGCATTTTTTTTTTACTAGACCAGCATTGGAAGGGTTAAACACAGAGGTTTAAAGTTCCGTGGAGAGATATGCAGAAGTTCAGATTGTTACATTCTATTTAGTTAAATGTATCTATTGAGAAATGTTACACACTCTTTGACTGTCCTCCAGCTCCTTCTCAGTCAGAGTGAGTCACATTCAACACTTTGATACATTTATGTAAACAAAATGTATCTGTCAGCTTCTGAGAAATCTCCAGGAACTTTAAAGCCCTGTGTAACCCTTCCAATGCTGGTCTAGTAAAAAAAAAAAAGCTGGTTGCATATAATATACTGTAAATAATGTTTTAGAGCAAAGTTGAAATGCAGGGTTATATTCCGCTTTAATGAGTTGTGTACAAAATCAGATAGATAAAACTGGACATGGCGGAGAAGGAAATTCCTATAAAAGGAAACACTTAAAATTTGTCAGGAGTAAAGAGGGATGAGAGGCAAGGTTCAGCAGCTGCCCACATGTGTCTACCAATCACCTGAGGGCCCTTTTGTTATAATAGACAGTAATGAAATCATAACGAGATGTTCAGGTAATGCGTCGTGTAACCTAAAAAGTAATTTTGTGGACACGGGGTTGTATAAGTAGTGTTTCTAAATTCCAAACATCATAAACTGTAACTGTCGGGCATACAAACAAAAATCAATTCTTCATTTTTATCTGGTAAACAAGTAATAAGAATGCTAACTAGGCAATCCAAAAGTGTTAACTACTTTAGGACCTTAATGATGGAAATGTACGCCCTGTTTTGATGGCTGCCAGGGCGTAGATTTCAATCCACTAATGTTCTGTCGCTCCCGGCCTCGCCGTTGTCTCCCCACCGCAGCTCACTCGCTCTGCTGTCTCTATAATGGCAGAGCCCGGTGAGTTAGGGTCAGGAGCTGATTTCATTGGCTCCTGACCCCATCTGTCAACGTAAGCGGCTCTCATTGGCTAAAATTGATAGGCAGGGACAGGAGCCAATGAAAGTGGCTCCTGACCGGCTCACAGGAACTCTGCCATCAAAGAGACGGCAGAGTGGGTGGCCCTGACTTGGGCTATTTGCTGGGGCACATTTTGCTGAGTGTGTGTGTGTGTGTGTGTGTGTGTGTGTGTGTGTGTGTGTGTGTGTGTGTGTGTGTGTGTGTGTGTGTGTGTGTGTGTGTGTGTGTGTTTATATGTATGTGTGTGTGTGTGTGTGTGTTTATATGTATGTGTGTGTGTGTGTGTTTATATGTATGTGTGTGTGTGTGTGTGTGTGTGTGTGTTTATATATGTGTGTGTGTATGTGTATCTCTCTCTCTCTCTCGATAGATAGATAGATAGATCTCTCTCTCTCTCTCTAGATATAGATATATAGATATATAGATATAGATATATAGATACAGATATAGATATAGATATACAGTATATATATATATTTATATATATACATATAGATATATATATAGATATATATCTCTATCTCTCTCTCTCTCTCTCTCTCTCTCTCTCTATATATAGATATAGATATAGATATATATAGATATATATATATATATATATATATATATATATATATATATATATATATATATATATATATATATATATATATATATATATATATATATATATATATATAGATATATAGATATATATCTCTTTCTCTCTCTCTCTCTCTCTCTCTCTATATATATATATA
This sequence comes from Hyperolius riggenbachi, assembly GCF_040937935.1. Classification (NCBI taxonomy): domain Eukaryota; kingdom Metazoa; phylum Chordata; class Amphibia; order Anura; family Hyperoliidae; genus Hyperolius; species Hyperolius riggenbachi. The sequence goes on along the minus strand of NC_090649.1, from coordinate 354,381,836 downwards.
TATATATATATATATATAGATATAGATATAGATATAGATAGATAGATAGATAGATAGATAGATATAGAGATATAGAGATATAGAGATATAGAGATATAGAGATATAGAGATATAGAGATATAGAGATATAGAGATATAGAGATATATAGATATAGAGATATATAGATAGAGATATATAGATAGAGATATATAGATAGAGATAGAGATAGAGATATATAGATAGAGATAGAGATAGAGATAGAGAGATAGAGATAGATATATCTATCTATCTCTATCTATCTATCTATATCTATATATCTATCTATATACAGTGGGTTGCAAAAGTATTCGGCCCCCTTGAAGTTTTCCACATTTTGTCACATTACTGCCACAAACATGCATCAATTTTATTGGAATTCCACGTGAAATAATACAAAGTGGTGTACACGTGAGAAGTGGAACGAAAATTATACATGATTCCAAACATTTTTTACAAATAAATAACTGCAGTGGTGTGTGCGTAATTATTCGGCCCCGAGTCAATACTTTGTAGAACCACCTTTTGCTGCAATTACAGCTGCCAGTCTTTTAGGGTATGTCTCTACCAGCTTTGCACATCTAGAGACTGAAATCCTTGCCCATTCTTCTTTGCAAAACAGCTCCAGCTCAGTCAGATTAGATGGACAGCGTTTGTGAACAGCAGTTTTCAGATCTTGCCACAGATTCTCAATTGGATTTAGATCTGGGCTTTGACTGGGTCATTTTAACACATAGATATGTTTTGTTTTAAACTATTTCCATTGTTGCCCTGGCTTTATGTTTAGGGTCATTGTCCTGCATGAAGGTGAACCCTCCGCCCCAGTCTCAAGTCTTTTGCAGTCTCCAAGAGGTTTACTTCCAAGTTTACTTCCAAGTTTGCCCTGTATTTGGCTCCGTCCATCTTCCTATCAACTTTGACCAGCTTCCCTGTCCCTGCTGAAGAGATGCACCCCCGAGCATGATGCTGCCACCACCATATTTGACAGTGGGGATGGTGTGTTCAGAGTGATGTGCAGTTTTAGTTTTCCGCCACACATAGCGTTTTGCATTTTGGCCAAAAAGTTCTATTTTGGTCTCATCTGACCAGAGCACCTTCTTCCACATGGTTGCTGTGTCCCCCACATGGCTTGTGGCAAACTGCAGGTGGGGGATTCTTATGCTTTCTGTTAACAATGCCTTTCTTCTTGCCACTCTTCCATAAAGGCCAACGTTGTACAGCTAACTAATAGTTGTCCTATGGATAGAGTCTCCCACCTGAGCTGTAGATCTCTGCAGCTCGTCCAGAGTCACCATGGGCCTCTTGACTGCATTTCTGATCAGCGCTCTCCTTGTTCGGCCTGTGAGTTTAGGTGGATGGCCTTGTCTTGGTAGGTTTACAGTTGTGCCATACTCCTTCCATTTCTGAATGATCGCTTGAACAGTGCTCCGTGGGATGTTCAAGGCTTTGAAAATCTTTTTGTAGCCTAAGCCTGCTTTAAATTTCTCAATAACTTGATCCCTGACCTGTCTTGTGTGTTCTTTGGACTTCACGGTGTTGTTGCTCCCAATATTCTCTTAGACAACCTCTGAGGCCCTCAAAGAGCAGCTGTATTTGTACTGACATTAGATTATACACAAGTGCACTCTATTTAGTCATTAGCACTCATCAGGCAATGTCTATAGGCAACTGACTGCACTCAGATCAAAGGGGGCCGAATAATTATGCACACACCACTTTGCAGTTATTTATTTGTAAAAAATGTTTGGAATCATGTATGATTTTCATTCCACTTCTCATGTGTACACCACTTTGTGTTGGTCTTTCATGTGGAATTCGAATAAAATTGATTCAGGTTTGTGGCAGTAATATGACAAAATGCGGAGAACTTCAAGGGGGCCGAATACTTTTGCAACCCACTGTGTATGTAGGTATATATATATATATATATATATATATATATATATATATATATATATATATATATATATATATATATATATATATATATATAAATATAAATAATCTCTAGCTCTCTCTCTCTATCTATCTATCTATCTATATATATATATATATAAATATATATCTCTCACTTTTTGAAATATATATATATATATATATATATCTCACTTTTTGAAATATATATATCTCACTTTTTGAAATATATATATATATATCTCACTTTTTGAAAAAGCTGTAGGGTGAAACATGTTAAAGAACATTATACAATCACTTTGTAAATAGCACTATCACTCCTCTATATGTCCTCCTGATATGTATATGTAGGTGATGGTTTGTACTGACTACAGGCAGCATCTGCTAGCAGTCTATATGACAGCTGATTGAATGTTAGTGAGTACAACCTCCTATACCAGCAGGGTTCTGAACCTCGATGTGGAATAGCTACACCACATTATATGTTTAAATGTGGGGGATAAGCCAAGACCTCCACATTAGTGGTTTATACATTATTTTGTGAACCCTGTTAGGCATGATTAAAGTTGTGTTTTTTTACTGACCACTAGGTCTATTAATGTGGAGCTATATACTCCTGTATTTATACTAAAAGGGCTAGTCACTAGTGACCCTGTGTATGATCTATTATATCCACCAAGCAAGGTCCAACACCACTTCTTAAAGGAAACCAGAGCTGTAGATATAGGAAGAACTGATACTTACCCACTGCTTCCTCCTGCAGCATAAATATGTGTGAGTCCCACGCCGTCCTCCCGAAGTCTGCCGTTCAGCTGCAATCAGCCCCGGCTGAACGGCAGACCGCAGGAAGACGGCAAAGGATTTGTAGGTGTTTATGCTGCAGGAGGAAGCCGCGGGTAAGTATCCATTCTTATATCTACAGCTCTGGTACACTTTAAAACAACCACTTTATTAGAATGAGATTAAAATACTGGATACAAAAAGTAATATAGGTGTGGTGTTAGCCATGTTGCAGCTATGTGACGGTGTTGCGAACCGGTAGATAGAGATTGGAGAAAGGTGTTAAAAGAGGAGCGCAACATCTGTGGACATATCTATTACACTTTACAGTCTGAGCTTCTGTTTATCAGTGTAAGCTAACCTTGAAACTTTTTTTGATTGTTGTGATATAAGTAAGCCAACATCTATACATACCCATGGCATAAACAACCAATTATGTATACATATAATTTATACGTTAAGAATAGTTTTATTTGTACTGCCATATCTGATCCTCTGCATTAAGGTATTGCCTTTGATTTTCTAATGCCCAACTATACAGCTTCTTTTTTTCCCATTTAGTTACGCTACCTCTCCACTAGGTGGAGATATTATTCCTGGTTAAAGCAGCAGATTTCTGGCATCACTACAGGACAATTACTTGACTCAAATGGTAACGGAACCAGCTAGGGGAAATGCGTTCCTGGATTTGATCATTTCTAATAGACCAGATAATGTATCAAATGTGCAGGTTCAAGAACATTTGGGAAATAGTGATCACAACATAACGTTTGATCTGGTGACTGATAGGCCACGGGGCAGCGGGACCACTAAAACTATGAATTTTAGAAAAGCAAAGTTCAATCAACTCAGGCAGGCACTAAGTTTGGTGATCTGGAATAATGTACTACAAGTAGAGGACACTGAAGGGAAATGGCAAGCTGAAATAAGTTGAAGGTTCATAAATAATATTTCCTGTACATGCGTCTTGATGATATTCAAAAATAATAGACTGAAAAGGATCTTTAAATAAGTGAGGGTTTTTAATACTCACTATTTCTTCATAATGTAAAGTCAATGATTACAATTCTCCACAGCAAAACAAAAATAGTTATAAGTAATTTCAAACAATAAAAAGATTACAAATCTAATAGTATTCAGTCTTCTGTGTATGCTGGTGACACGTGGAGTGTCAGTTCAGATGACAGCCTGTTCCTCTTGGATGTGTGTGTGTGTGTGTGTGTGTGTGTGTCAGTCTCCTCCTATCTACTCATTTAAATAGGCAACAGCCGATACAAAATCCAGCTTCCTCTGACTGTGGGCATCATTCCTTTTTAGGCATTTTAATTTTACATGATATTACACTACTCCTCCTCCTATTCTAAATAGCATCTGCTGATCCCACTAGAACTATATTCATGAGGATACCTAATACTTTATACTTTGCAATTGTAATACCTTTTCAAGCTGTAGCACTTGATTGTAGCTAACAACTGCTTCTGCTATTCACAAAAGGTCACATTCTTCTACTGAAATAGCTGTACAGTGCTCGACTCAAGTCACACGGGGGAAGGAATTCTCTTCAGCAAAATCCTCTGAAACCTCTTTCAACCAAGGAGAAGGACACTTTACAAATATATATACATATATATCCATATATTCGACTTGACTATTAATTACGGTAACAAATACTTCATTATTAATTGATGGAGCCGTATCAATCAAGACCTTTATCGAATATATACATATATTAATCATATAACATATGTCCCCCTTTATTAAAATAAATTAAAATTTCAATAATACAACATTAATTCTTCATTCATATCACAATCGTATCTCAATCATTTTGGTTTCAAGAGATTAGACTAAGAAATATTTCCCTTCCTCAGTATTTCCACTGACACGAGTCAATTTACCAATTTCTTTAGAACTAATGTTTTGATATTCTCTTCACCCTTTCTAATTTCAATTTTCATTAATCTATAAAACTTCTTAATCTTAAATGCCAAGACTATTTAGCATATTATACAAAGTACCACTATTATAAACAAAATAATTATAGGATGTAATAATAAGTTTCCTGCAGCTGACGTTACTGAAGTTTTTCCTAAAGTATTTAATTTTTTTAAACTATTCCAAAAAGATGTACTACAAAATGTAACAAAATCATGCTGTACAGGGGGCGCATGCGCGACGCGGAAGCGATGAGACGGATCTTCATGCAGCTCCTCTAAGCCTCTAATTAAAGCCGCAATTACCACTTTTATTTACACCAAAGTACCTGCCACCTCCGGGTAACTTGCTCGGGTATGTTGAAGAGGTGAAAAAACAAGGAATCACTGGCTCAATCATCGGCGAGAGACTTTTTTACCAGGACCCGCTCCGCAAGCATGTCTTCTCAAGATGGCGCCCAGTCCCGTTCCTGCCCTTCTCAAGATCTAATTTCGGAAGATGCTGGTGACGCCTGGCCTCAACACCCTCCCGGACTGACCAAGAAAGATCTGGACGACCGCTTGGAAGCCATTTATAACGATCGGATGCATCGCGCATTGAGATCCATGCCCGGGCAAGATCAGCCACCTAGAGACGTAATCTTATTGTTATCTGGTTATGTTTTTGTTTGATGTTTGTTCTGTTTTTTTTGCACCTTACAGGTACATATTCATTGCTGTGCAATTGGTTCTTATGTGTTTCTGGTATCTGGACATTTTATATTTACTCCTATGGAGGTGCTCCTCCTCTCTTTTTCCTCGTACTTGGGTCTCAGGTTAACACTCGTCTGCAATGCTTTGTTGCATTTAATCGGAAATGACCATTACTTTTATTTCTCATAATGTGAGAGGCTTTAATACCCCTCACAAGAGGAGGAAAGCCTTCAGGGATTATAAGAAATCTAAACCAGATTTTATTTTCTTGCTGGAGACCCATTTTTGTGATCGTTCTGCTCCAACCTTTTTTTACTCTTCTTATACTCGTGTGTTTTATACTACCTTTGAGAGGAAAAAGAGAGGAGTGGCTATCCTTATTCATAATAAGACTCCTATCACTGTTATACAGGTTTCTGTTTACCCACAGAGCCGTTTCATTATTATTAAGGCCAGACTGGGCTCCAAAGACATAACTCTAGTCAATTGCTATGCCCCCCAGAGCTCTCAAGCCCAGTTCTACAAATCCTTGTTCCAGCATATGGACCAGTTTCATTCGCCTCATTTCATTCTAGCTGGTGATTTTAATGGTGTGTCTAGTCCCTCCCTGGATAGGAGCAGACAGACTGTTTTCATAAGGGTGTTCCCTAGAACTCTTATTTCTTGTCTACGCAAATCTCAATTATTGGATGTTTGGAGGGCTCACTTCCCTGGTGGGACTGGGCACACCTATTATTCTCAAGCTTGGGATGTGTATGGCAGGCTTGATTACATGTTTTTCTCCTGTAGATATCGGGGGCTCTTCGGGTGTTGACAAGGTGGCACTCTTGGTCAGACCACGCTTCGTTACAGGTATCTTTTCAGCATCTTGGCTTTCCCTATTCGATGGCTCATTGGAGGCTTAATGACTCCCTTTTATCTGACTCCTTGGTGAGAGATTAGCTTTCTACTGTCCTCAAATTTTTTTTTGAGGATAATGAGATTGAAGGTCAATCACCGGGGACTCTTTGGACTGCACACAAGGCCGTCCTTAGGGGCCATTTAATAAGCATAGCCAAGCACAAGCAAAAATCTAGATGTGCAGAAATTGCTTGTCTTAGCAGAGAACTTGATATTTTGCATAGGAGGAATATAAATGGTCGTTCTGGCTCCTTGAAAGATCTTATCGCCAAACGTAAAGAACTGGAGTCTTGTTTTGATTCTCAAATTGCTAAAGACCTCCGACGTTTTAAAACTAGGTTTATTTTACTTGGCAACCGGCACTCTAAAATGTTTGCGCGCAAATTGAACCAATCATATAGAATCCCACATGTGTACAAACTTGGAGATTCGAGGGGCTGCCTTGTCTCCCACCCGAATGAGGTCATAAAATTGTTTGATTCCTTTTATAGTAAACTATATACCGCTGAAGCCTCCCCCTCTTCAGAGTCTATTAACCTCCTTGCCGGTCTAAAAAATCCGGCAAGGAGGCAGCGCCGCACTTTTTTTAAATTTTTTTTTTTACTAAATCATGTAGTGAGCCCAGGGCTCGCTACATGATAGCCGCTAAGCTTTGGCGATCAGAGTATGCAGGGAATCCCGTTGAGAACGGGATTTCCTGCAGGGCTTCCCCGGTCGCCATGGCGGGATGACGTCATAGACGTCGTGACGTCAGAGGGAACCCCGATCCGCCCCTTAGTGCTGCCTGGCACTGATTGGCCAGGCTGCGCAGGGGTCTGGGGCGGGGGGGCGGCTCGGCGCGGCGGGTAGCGGCGAATCGGCGGCGATCGCGTACTACACGCAGCTAGTGCTAGCTGCGTGTAGGGAAAAAAAATTATGCAAATCGGCCCAGCGGGGCCTGAGAAATCCTCCTGCGCAGGTTACCCCGAGCTGAGCTCGGGATAACCGGCAAGGAGGTTAAGAACTGGTCCGTTTAATTACAGATGATGAAATACGTACAGCCATCCAATCTCTTAAAAACTCTAAATCTCCAGGTCCTGACGGGTATACGGCTCTGTATTATAAAACTTTTAGTCATATACTTTTACCCCGTCTTAAACTCTTATTTAACTCTGTTATGAATGGTTCTCCTCTTCCTAATGAGATGCTATTGGCCAGTATGTCTCTTATCACCAAACCTAAATTGGACCATACTCAACCTACTAATTATAGACCAATTTCAGTCCTAAACAACGACATTAAATTGTTGGCAAAAATTCTTGCTTCTAGATTAAATGGAGTTATTCAATCAATTATTTCCACTTCTCAGACAGGATTTATCCCTGGACGTCAACTTACTGACTACACAAGGCTAGCCATAAATATCATACCTGGATGCTTGGTTAACAGGGGAATGGTTGGTTTTATTGAGTCTCGACCTGATCAAAGCATTTGACTGTGCTCTGGCCTTATATGAACACTACATTGCAACATTTCGGTATTCCAGATACAATACTAGGTGCGGTCCAGTCTCTTTATCGCTCTCCTAAAACAATTATTACGATCCCCGGTGCTAACTCCTCTTCTATAACCATGCACAGGGGCACCCGTCAGGGGTGTCCCCTCTCCCCTTTAATTTTTTCTATTATGATGGAACTTTTAGCATATGCCATTAAATCTAATCCGAATGTTAAAGGTTACGAAAAGGGTTCATCTACTTATAAAACAATTATGTATGCCGATGACGCACTTATGTTTATCACTCAACCTCTCACTTCCATGCCTAACCTGCTCAATTTACCAGACAAATTTGCTAGTCTTTCAAGCTTGAAAGTTGGCCCTCATAAATCTAAAGCCATGCCAATTAATTTTCCTCCAGCGGTTTAAAAAGTTTATCAAGCTAATTTTCCTTTTGCTTGGTCTCTAGACTGTATCCCCTATCTGGGTATAACACTAACTAACTTCTACATACGAGACCTTATTTAAAAATATCTTTCCTTCGTTTACGTTGGTTCTAAATAACCTGAAAGACTGGCTTACATTTAAAATCTCTTGTTCTGGTCGCATGGTGGCCTACAAAATGACCCTTTTGCCAAGGCTTATATTTTTTTTTTCCGAGCTATCCCAGTACCGGGTTCTAGATCCTTTTTAAATTCAATCCAGGGTCAGATCTTAAAATTTATTTGGGATAGGTGCCCCCTCGAGTAAGTCGCAAATTTTTACAAAGACCTAAGCATTTGGGAGGGATGGGGTTACCTGGCCTGTGGTCCTATTATCTTTCCTTACAGTTTGCTCAGTTAGGCGGTTGGTATTCCTCATTGGAACCTCCTCTTTGGGTTTTGAAAAGGATTCTATTGGCCCTTATAACCTCCAATCTTTATTATTCTCTAGTAAAAACCTTTCTAAACATCTTTTTAAATATAATAAAGTTTTTTTCCCATGGGATATCTTTATGGTGGCGTAGGTTTGGGCAGTCCCCTCCAGGAATTTCAACTATCCCCTTAATTGGTAATCCTGATTTCCCCCCAGCCTTTGATGACCCAGACTCATTTAAATGGTGGGTAGATAACTGAATGCATTATGCCAAGAAATTTTGAATCTCTGATATTTTTGTTTCCTTTGACATACACAAAAAAAGGGAAAGGTCCCCCTCCTATATCATAAACGTTAAATAGCCATATATGAGCAAAAAATATATAAAAATCGAGCCTAGGACAAAAGAATCAAATGAAAAAATCTTTATTCATAGCCAGCTCAAAATATTAATAAAAACAATTAAAAACATGCAGCCAATCAGAGTCACAGGCCCCTAAATAATATCAATCACAAACTGAGTCACATGTCAAGATATTATATGGTTTGGTTGCCTGCCTGGGGAGTCATGTGGTACAAATATATAGCGATGCCTCAATCGTAAGAAACAACAAAATTATTAATCATCATCTAGAGACAATCGCCCCACACATAAACCCAGGAAAGCAACCTCCAACACTAGTAAAACATATCATGTACATAAAAAATCTCCATCCAATCCTGTCGCTGTAATAAAGTGAAGGTCTCACAAACATTCAAAAATTCATAACATCAATAAGGTCCTATAGACCCATGTGATAGGAATATCGTGCAAAACGCAATGAGGTAGACAAATAAATAGAAAGTGCATTAGTGTAGAAGTAGATGGAAAGGGAAGGCAAATGGATAGGGTGGCGACAAAAACGCCAATATGGGTAAAAAAGTGATCTAGGTAGCGCTAAAATAGAAGGAGAAAGACATGAAGACTCACCACGTAATGAAAGTATGAAGACCCCGACTGGCTGCAACAGCGCTGCCCGCGCTGTCCCACTAGTTCCGCCGAAGCTGCCAAGGGACGACTTACTAGGGAGCTGGCGCAGTTTAAATATCCCTCTCTACACACCCAGACGCGGCCGCGTCATTGGCTCAACCCCACGTGCCGTCAGATGACGTCGGCACGTACGGCCGGCCATGCGTCAAATGAAACGCATAGACAGTGACTGATACGCATGGAAATCTGCATGAAGGTAACTATGACGTATAAATATCCGCATCGTCGCCATCTAGTGGGCAAATCTCAGAGTACATAGAAAATCCAACAAAGATTAGATACAACAGTTAAAGTCGGTATTCAGCCGCCATCTAGTGGAGGGAGAGGGAAACAACAAGTGCAGATAAAATTGAGTAAAGAGACCTCAAAAGAACCAATTGTCCTAGGCCCAGACAGATCATCAGAGCACATAAATTACATTAACAACATCATCATTTATAGTTATTCCAATATACAATTCTTAATCCAAAGTCATGATAATATACAGTTTTAAGCAGTTTTGAACAGGAAGATCTCTACATATAGAGGACCCAATGCGAATATCTCAACATATTCATAAAAAATACACAATGTTTCAAATCCAAGCGCGTGAATCATATTCACCCCAAAGTGGCCCAGGTTCTCTATCCCAATTCCAGAGCATAAGTCCAAGAAATCCTCGTTTATGTATCCAGCGTAGCTCCCATTGTAGTAATTTGGTGATGTAATTTCCACCTCTGATACTCGGTTGTAACCTCTGAAGTCCATAGACCTTCCAATTTTCTATTTTACTCAAAGGACAGATCAGAGAGTGTGCTGCTATAGTTGTTAGGGCTTTATTGTCTTGGTAATCTCTATATGCCAGTTTTAAATTTGAGCGATGCTTTTGGACTCTAAACTTGAGAGGATTTTTCGTCTGCCCAACATATCTTTTGGAGCACCCGCATTGTCTACCTCATTGCGTTTTGCACGATATTCTTATCACATGGGTCTATAGGACCTTATTGATGTTATGGATTTTTGAATGTTTGTGAGACCTTCACTTTATTACAGCGACAGGATTGGATGGAGATTTGTTATGTACATGATATGTTTTACTAGTGTTGGAGGTTGCTTTCCTGGGTTTATGTGTGGGGCGATTGTCTCTAGATGATGATTAATAATTTTGTTGTTTCTTACGATTGAGGCATCGCTATAAATTTGTACCACATGACTCCCCAGGCAGGCAACCAAACCATATAATATCTTGACATGTGACTCAGTTTGTGATTGATATTATTTAGGGGCCTGTGACTCTGGCTGCATGTTTTTAATTGTTTTTATTAATATTTTGAGCTGGCTATGAATAAAGATTTTTTCATTTGATTATTTTGTCCTAGGCTCGATTTTTTTATATATTTTTTTGCTCATATATGGTTATTTAACGTTTATGATATGAGGGGGACCTTTCCCTTTTTTTTTGTGTATGTCAATTAGTTGTTTAGAGGTCGAGGACCTCTTTCCCCCTGAATTTAATTAAACCTATTTAGGTATTTATGGTAATTATTGTTGCCTGAATATGTTTGCTCAATTGTTTTGATGTTAACAATTTTTGTTTCCTTTGAACAGCTCAGATTTACTAAGGATATCCCTAGATCGGAATTTTTTCGTTACCTGCAGATTAGGCATTTTCTGCACTCAAGAGGCCTTGGCAAAAGGGTTGAACCCCCCCCATCACTTTATGATAGATTATGTAGAGGGGATATCCTAAGCAAAGGTCTCATTTCCTCCATTTATGAGGATCTGATCACAACCAGTATTGAAGCCAAACCTAAATATATATTGGATTGGGAGGGAGAATTGGCAATAACTTTCACTGAAGATCAATGGACGCTCATGTATGACAGAATATTAAAATCCTCCCCATCCCCCTGCTTAAGGGAAACGGCTTTTAAATTAATGAGATGGTATAACATGCCGATTAAACTTCATAAGATCTTCCCCACTCATTATCCACTGTGTTTTAGGGGCTGTGGGGGTAAGGGTACATTGACTCACATTTTTAGGGATTGTACGGTTGCTCAATCCTTTTGGGCTGAAATTTGGGCCTTGTTCCATAATATCACTCAAGTAATGGATTCTAGCTCTCCAGCCCAAGCTTTGTTATATGCTAATGCCCCTACTATCCCCAAAACCTTCAGACGCTTCTATAGTGCTTGCCTGTTAGCTGCCCAATGGGTTATCGCATCTAATTGGAAGCAACATAATCTACCGTTCTCATCATTTAAACAGAGATTGTAACTTATCATGGAATCTGATAGATTGGCTAGTATTGTCTCCTCTTCTTATGAAAACTTTCAAAAAAGGTGGCCTGCCTGGTTGTAATATGTCTAATTTTTCTCCTGCTTCATTTCAAACATGTTGCATTTTGTGCCAAAGTCTCAGCAATGTCTCATTTTATATGTACCTTTCTCCAATTGCCATCCGGGACAACACGAGATCCGGTCCCGCCCAGGATCTGGGGAAACACAACCCCCAAGAAGATTAAAAGCCCCCGCCCTCCCTCAAACCTCAGTTTATCTGTGTTTCCGCAACGGAAACACCTCGAAAGACAAGCTCCCGTTTGTTGTTTTTTTCTACTCACCAGAGGGTGAGTCCACAACAGGAGGAAAGGCGGCTTGGGCGAAACAGAGGGAACGCCGGCTGCAGTCATTCCTCCACATGCGGCGGGTAAAGGCTTCTGTGCAGTGTATGGACGTTACTCCGCACGCCCCCTCTCAGACGCCGGCTCTGCAAGGCGCATCCGCGCTCTGATCGGCCTCCGGTAGTGACGTAGGGCGTGTGGCCGGAAGGGGGGCGGATCCGGAGAAACCAGGAAGTACTCGGGCGGACTCTTGGCGTCTCCATTACGCCGACAGCCTTCCACAGCGGCAGTCGCGTCTTGGCGTGGAAGGATGTCGCAACAGAGGGGAGAGCAAGCCCAGCAGCAGCAACCACAGCGGGAAACAGAGGCTGCGAGCTCAGCTACCAAACCCTCACCACAGCAGCCATCGGGTACAAGTGGGGTAAGCCTCCAGTGGAGGATGAGGCTTTATCTTTGCTTACCATGTTTTTTTCAAGTGATGGCATTATCAAGTCTTTTTGTCTTATCTGCTTATTTCTAGACAAAGGCTGACCCTAAAGCTCCTGCACAAGCTAAAAACTACAAGAGATGTGGCTTATGTAGCAGTAAAATTGCATTAGATGCCCCTAGAAATGTATGCCAGGGTTGCACTGATGCCATTGTCGCTTCACATTCCTCAGATATCCTTAAGGGGGTCATGGAGGCAGTGAATAAAAATATGCAGGAGACATTAGACAAATTCAAGGAATCATTTGTTCCTCCAGCTTCTGAGCCCCTTCCAGGTTCCTCTTCGGGCTTATTGCACCAGTCTTCTCCCTTAGATTTTTTAGGGGGCGAGGAGAATGAGGGTGAAGAGGAGGAGGAGGAGGGGGTTTCTGTCTCTCAAGAGGAGGGGGAGCAGCCTCAGTCAGAGGATTCGGATAGGGAGGATGTTGTCAAAACCCCAAGGTTTTTGTTCACTCCAGACGAATCTTCTGAGTTACTAAAGGCTGTTTATACTACGGAACAGATTAAAGAGGCGGTTCCTGAGCTTACTCCTCAGGATCAGGTCTATTCAGGCTTGGGACAATCTAAGGGCAGAGTCTTCCCTATTCATAAGACTCTTCAGGAAATTATTGTATCTCAATGGCGAGATCCTGAAAGGCCCTTGTTTATCCCCAAATCCGCAAAGAGGAAGTATCCCTTTGAACAGGCAGATATCGAGAAATGGACAAAATGCCCAGAATTGGATGCTTCTTTATCCAAATATTCCAAGGACTCCGATTTATCCTTTGAGGATGCAGGAGTCCTTAAAGATGTAATGGATAAAAAAGTTGATTCTCTGCTTAAAAAAGCTTGGGAATCTGCCGCTTTCGGATTCATCCCAGGTATTTCAGCAACATGTATTGCCAGAAATCTTAGAATTTGGATGGATAATCTTATCGAACAAATTTCTAAGGGGGTGCCTCTTAAAGACTATGCATCTTCATTGCCGGTAGTCCTGAGAGCAGTCGCTTTTTTAGCTGATGCGGTTACTGAACTCATTCGCGTTTCTGCGCGCACTACAGCGCTCGTTAACTCTGCCAGAAGGGCTGTGTGGCTGAAAACCTGGGAGGGAGACCAGACATCTAAGAATAGATTATGCTCTATTCCTTTTGAGGGGAACCTTCTGTTTGGGTCAGAATTGGATGAAGTTCTGTCCCGCTCAGCAGAGAAAGGCAAACAATTCCCGAACAAGAGAAGGAATTTTAAGGGAAAGAAACCCTTTGTTCCTAATAAGCAATCGACGGATCTATCGAAAGGTAAGACTGTGCAGAGGAAGTGGTCCTTTCCGAAAGGGAAGGGCAGAGGGGGATTCACTCTTGGTAAGACTGAACCTCCCAAGACCAATAAATGACTTTTTGCCAGTAGGGGGACGACTGATTTATTTCCGGTTAGAGTGGGAGAAGTTGAATCCCGATCCTTTTGTGTTTCGAATTATAAAGCAGGGCTATCGTCTTCAATTTTCCAGTCCTCCCCCTCAAAGGAAGTTTCTCAATCCTATTCCAAAGGACCCCGAAAAGGCCTTGGGATTGGCGTTAGAAATTCAAAAACTATTGGAGAAGAGAGTAATTGTGTCTGTTCCCCAGGAAGAGGAATTCCGGGGCTATTACTCCCACGTGTTTCTGGTGAAGAAAACCAGCGGGGAGTTCAGGTTTATCCTGAATTTGAAGTCTCTCAATCCGTTTCTAGTTTGAAAGAAATTTCGGATGGAGAGCATCTACTCTGTAAGAGCTCTATTACAGGGCAAGGAATTTTTTGTTTCAATAGACCTCCAAGATGCTTATCTGCACATTCCTATTTTTTCAAATCATCAAAGATTCCTGAGATTTGCAATAAAAGATCAGTCCCACATCCGCCACTTCCAATTTCAGGCGATGCCCTTCGGGATAGCATCTGCACCCCGAATTTTTACAAAAGTTCTAGCAGAAGTGATGAAACAGTTAAGGCTCCAGGGGATTTCAGTGGTCCCATATCTGGACGACCTTCTAATCTTTGCAGACTCAAAGGACTTGGTCACGTCCCACAGAGACATGGCGATAAAATTGTTAACGGAAGTAGGGTGGCTAATAAACTACGAAAAGTCATCACTAACCCCTGTTCAGGAGATTACCTTCCTGGGTTACAAAATAAACTCTTTAGACAGGAAAATTTATTTACCCATAGAAAAGATCACGAGGATTCAACTGGAAGTAAATCAATTGCGGGCAAGAGAGACTTGTCCTCTTCGCCTAATCATGCGAGTGCTGGGTCTATTTTCTTCAGCAATCCCTGCAGTCACTTGGGCTCAAGCCCACGGCAGGGAGCTTCAAGCAGTACTTTTGGCCAATTGGGACAAATCCCAGCAGTCTCTGGATCTCCCAATTGTTATCCCAGAGTCAGTAAGGGACAGTCTGTCTTGGTGGCTGAGCAATCAAAATCTAATTCAGGGGAGATTTTGGAGACAATACGATCCAGTAAAGATCTTTACGGACGCAAGTTCCTGGGGCTGGGGTGCAACAGCTATGGGGCAGCATGTCCAGGGGAGCTGGCCTTGCCCGGTAAGGAAAAGGTCGTCCAATTTCAGAGAACTACTGGCAGTACAAAGGGCTTTTCTATCTTTGCAATCTCTGATAGAGGGAAATCACGTTTTGATTTTTTCAGACAATGTCACAACAGTGGCTTATCTGTCCAAGCAGGGGGGCACCAGATCCAAGGATCTGATGCTCCTGTCGGCGGAGATTCTTGGCTGGGTAGAACCTCTAATTCTATCCTTATCGGCGGTCCACATAAGGGGGGTCCTCAATGTAGAGGCAGATTTCTTGAGTCGTCAGTAAGTCAGTCAATCAGAATGGGAACTGCATCCGGAGATTTTCCAGTTAATTATGGACAAATTCGGAGTTCCCGAGATAGATCTCTTCGCGTCCCCACACAACGCGAAGGTAAAGCAGTTTTTCTCCCTCCACAAATGCCAGAGTTCGATGGGATTGGATGCCCTAACCCTTCCTTGGGGATTCAGGTTGAGTTATGCCTTTCCCCCGATAGCCCTCCTTCCACAAGTATTAGGGAAGTTTCAAGGGGAATCGGGGAAATTAATTCTCGTAGCTCCACTATGGCCAAAGAGGCCATGGTATGCAACTCTTCTCAAAATGGCAACGGAACCTCCTTTTCCTCTGCCATTTCGTCCAGATCTATTGATCCAGGGTCCCTTAATTCATCCCAGGCCCCAGTTATTCAAACTGGCCGCCTGGATCCTGAGAGGGTGATTTTAAGGGACAAAGGTATCTCTGAAAAGGTTATCGACACACTTTTAAAATGTAGAAAGCCGGTGACTCAGAAGATCTATCGTAAGGTGTGGAAGGTTTACCTAAGCTGGTGTTCCTCCCACTCAAAAAATCAGCAGTTGACCAGTTCAGTATTAGATTTCCTGCAGGACGGGTTTGATATGAGGCTAGCTCCTAGTACTCTCAAGGTACAATGTTCAGCCCTATCTATCTTGTTGGACAGGCATTTAGCACAGGAAGAGATAGTAAAGAACTTCTTTAAGGCTTTACAGAGGTCTACCCCAGTAAAACAGAAAATATTTCCGGAATGGAATTTATCTCTGGTCTTGAACAGCCTCACTAAGGCTCCCTTCGAACCAGTTGAGGAAATAGATATTAAACTTCTAACCCTTAAACTGGCCCTTTTAATTGCAGTTACGTCAGCCAGACGA
Organism: Hyperolius riggenbachi; assembly: GCF_040937935.1. Lineage (NCBI taxonomy): Eukaryota > Metazoa > Chordata > Amphibia > Anura > Hyperoliidae > Hyperolius > Hyperolius riggenbachi. The sequence continues at coordinate 354,365,444 of NC_090649.1, read as the reverse complement.
TTAAGCGATCTTCATGCTTTATCCGTTAAAGATCCTTTCCTAATTATATGTTCAGACAGTGTTAGGTTGAGACTAGACCCAGCTTACCTGCCTAAGGTTGCATCAGAATTTCACAGATCTCAAGAGATTATTCTTCCATCCTTCTGTCCCAATCCCTCGGGGGAAAAAGAGGAGAGTTTTCACTGTTTAGATGTCAGAAGATGCCTTCTGGTTTACCTTGAAAGATCCAGGGAGTTTCGTAAATCTAGCAGTCTGCTGGTCTCATATTCAGGGAAGAATAGGGGCCTCCAAGCATCCAGACAAACAATAGCCAGATGGGTCAGACAGGCCATCTCCCTAGCTTATGAAAGTAGCGATTGTCCAGCACCAGCTAATATTAAAGCACATTCTACCTGTTCATTATCCACATCATGGGCTGAGAGAGCAGGGGCCACCATCCAACAGATATGCCAGGCGGCAACTTGGTCAAGCACGTCAACTTTTATCAAGCATTACAGAGTGGATGTGCTGATCCCAGCAGGACCAGTCGTTTGGGAGAAAGGTGCTACAGGCGGTGGTCCCTCCCTAGGTGAGTCTTTAAATTAATTAAAGACTTTCTTGTCTATCTCTCGTGTTGTCCCGGATGGCAATTGGAGAAAGACTCCTATTAGACCTACCAGTAATGGAGTTTCTAATTGCCACCTGGGACAAGGATTACTACCCTTCCCTTTTCTGTCTCGCACCTTTCGCTATTTAGAGTTTATCCACAGGGAGGATTAGAGGGCCACCTTTGGGTGTATATATATATTTTATTTTTCTCCTTCATCTTGGTGTTTCTAGTCTTATGTACTTTCAGACGCACTGAGGTTTGAGGGAGGGCGGGGGCTTTTAATCTTCTTGGGGGTTGTGTTTCCCCAGATCCTGGGCGGGACCGGATCTCGTGTTGTCCCGGATGGCAATTAGAAACTCCATTACCGGTAGGTCTAATAGGAGTCTTTTTGTACTATGGAGCAAAACTGTTAAGGATTCTGTTTGGTTCATTCTTTTACTGTCATCCGGTTATACTGTAAGTAACTGTTGCATATAATTTTGTTCAAAAGTCTTGTATTGCACTATGCTCTGATGACTTTATTTATCTTAATAAAGGCTTTTTGTAAACTAAAATCATGCTCTACATTTTCCAATACTCCCTGTTGGTGGTTAAATTTAATTTCTGCAGCATGCAATTCTTTTGATAAGGCTGGTAATAATCCTTTGTCTTTAATTATTTCTTTTGTCCACTTATCCCAAGGAAATTCATTAATTTGCGAAACATTATATTGTATAGGGAAACTATCAACATCTTCAGATATCAAAGATATCCCGTCTTGACTACTGCAACACACTAGTCTGTGGTCTACCAAAAAGTAGACTGGCACCTCTCCAATCCCTACTAAACTCTGCGGCCCGTCTCATCCACCTCTCTTCTAGATCCTCTGAGGCAGCCCCTCTCTGCCAATCCCTCCATTGGCTACCAGTTGCCCAAAGGATCCAGTTTAAACTTCTCACACTTGCATACAAAGCTCTACACAAGCTATCGCCTCCATACATTTTCTCTTTAATCTCCAGATACCTCCCCGCCCGGACCCTCCGTTCCTCACAGGAGACCCTTTTGTCCTCCAGCCTAGTCACCTCCTCTCACTCTCGCATCCAAGACTTCTCACGGGCTGTCCCTCTCTTTTGGAACTCTCTCCCTCAGCCGGTTCGTCACGCCACGAGTCTGGAAACCTTCAAATGTACTCTGAAAACACACCTGTTCAGACAAGCCTATAATTTGCTATAGGCAGCACTGAAGGCACACTGGCTCACCCACTAATCCTTGTGTTTCCTTCCCTTTTGTTTCCTCCCCACTACCCTCTAGATTGTAAACCTGCAAGGGCAGGGACCTCCTCCTAGTGTTTCTCATACTGCTGTTATTTTAACATATGTACATGTACCAACTACATATCAACTATGTATGTATCTGTATTTATTCTATTCAATGTCATGACTGTACAGTGTCTTGTATTTCTTATGTACATTTGTTCCCCATTATTTGTTTGTACTATGTACAGCGCTACGGAAGATGTTGGCGCTATATAAATAATAAAAAAAATAATGTAATATTCTTACATAATTTAGACTAACTGCATATATATCCCCTTCTGCACAATATAGACCTCTAACTATTGTGAATAAACACAAGACTTAAAATATCCTTTAACCATTTCCTCACTGGACATTACTTGGAAGCAAACATTTTTTTGTTCTACATGTGTAATTAGATCTGTGTGAGTGTTAACCCTTTCAATTCTTGCAGTGCACAGACTTTGATTGTGATAGCATGAATGGTAAATAGGCTTTCCCTGATTAGGCAAACAAATAACCTTTGATTGAAAATGTAAACATGATGATACATCTAATTGATCAACATCATTACTTCCTTCATCCATGGCAAAATCATTATAAAACATTTGATAATACAATAATTGTGTATCACTAACTGGAACTCCTAATATTGTTACAGGCACTAAAATCTGTTCTTTACCCGCTATAGGTCTCATTGATGTACTAATACATTAATTTTGATTGCACCCATACCATTTATTAATCCATACATATATATGATTTAATGCATAATTATATTTTTTGGGTAAACTTGGTAATATTCCTAGAGGTGTTATTCCTCCTTGGAAGGCCTGTGCTAGAATTTTAAAATTTGTTGAATATTCAGTTTGGGTTTCCAAACATATCCTTGCCAACTGTGACTTTTGTTCACTATCAATCAATATCAAAGCTATATCTTACAAATGTGATACGGAAGGTCCTAAAACAGATGCAGTTTGTATTATCATACTCTCCATCAATTGGTTTATATTCCTCTGCACCTTTAACCCTTTACCTCCCAACAACCCCACTGTTTCTAAATCCGATTTCAAAGTTTTTACATCCAGGCTGTTAGTTATGGCACCAATGGTCCCTGCACCTCCTAATATACCCTCTAATGCCTCGCTTGTTCCTAGGGAAAGTTTCAAAACTATTTTCAAACCATTGTTCCATTCCATGTATCGAATTTGCAAGATAATTTTGGGCATATTGGATATCTTGTGGAAATTTTCCAACTTGAAATATTAAACTTCCAAACAATTATCACAAATCTACCTTCTCTCAACAGTGGTTTGGTCTGGAAATGATTGAATTGAAAAATGTTTATCATTACAAATGGTTCTTTCAGGAGATTTCACTGTGATTTGTCGTATCACATTTAGTAGGGAATCCTTGTAGATTAGTACAACATTTATAGATTCCACTATCTTCCATAGCCACTTCTTTTAAATAATAAACCAATTTAGAATTTATCCATTTTACACTCCCTTTAGCACCTTGGTTAATCACATGGATATTACCTTTTATAAAAATTTCCCAAAAATTCATTATTTTTACTCCATGTCAAAGTTGCATTTGGAGGTAACAGTACAACAGTATTGCATATCAGCTGTATATCATTATAATCTTCTTTAACTTCTTTAACCTTCTTTAACTTCTAAGGAACGTGGCATAACTTTAATCTCCGGATACACTATATTTGTCACCGTCAAAATAATTTTTATATTTCCCAAAATCTATTGATATCTCCTTCAACATCACTTTTAATTACATTACTATCAGGAAATAAGAATACCATTGCACCTTGGGACAATAAAATATGTTTTCCCCCTTTTTCCCCTCTCATATACTCATTCGTATTTCCTTCGGTAAAATTTCCAGACCAAATTACTGTGTCATTGCCCTTGATTTGTACGTACCAGAAATTAAATTCAGTTAAACTACAACTTATATTTCCTGTCATATCATTATGGATATATCGTCCTGTCAATTTAGTGAATACATTTCTTGATTCTATCACTGCTTGGACACCTATATTTCTAGTATGTTGGAAAAACAATTGTAAACAACAAACATCATCTGAACCTAAGCAAAAACATCCTACAATGTCATTTTTGGTATCTACAGTACTTTCTTTAAAGAGGACTTGAACCAAAAAAAGTCAATAAATTGAGACTCTTTATCCCTTAGTAATTAATTATTAGATAAAAAACAATTGTCACAAGCAATATAAAAATATATATAGTTGCACAATTCAACTTTGGGTAAAAGGTTTTTTTGAGACTGGCAGGCTCCATCTTGCAGCTTTCACTCCATGGGAGGTGCAGAGTCAGATTCCCTGGGCAGTGTTACAGTTGTCCCATTCACGCCCACTGAACGAGATTTACAGCCCTGTGTCATGTCATCAGCAGTCGCCCTGTCACAGGACACTGACACTGTAAGGCTGATGCTGCTGCACTGTACTGGCACACTAGTTCACATGTAAAGCAAGCTGTTTCAGCTGATTTTCTTAAGCATCTGCAGTGGGAATCCCCTCTTATTTCAACCATCTGTTGCCCCCCTTTCTCCTCCTGTAGTTAGCATGGTAGGCAGGGGCAATCCCCTCTTATGTGATGCAGCTGCCCTAGTCTCCCCTGTAGTTAGTGCTGCAGAGGGAATCCCCTAATTGAGACTCTGACGCTCTAACCTGTGAAGCTGCAGCCCAGTGATGTATGACAGTCATACATCACTGTTGTGCCCTCTGTAACCGCTGCACTCTTTTTGCTCCAGGAAGTAGAGACTTCTTGATACAGCCACTGGGTCTTCAAACTGATGTCACCTCTGAAGCTGCAGCACATCACTGTGCGTCTGATGAAATAGTGCACTCTGTGTACAAGTCTCTACTTCACGTAGCAGAGAGCGTGCAGCAGCTACAGAGGACACAACAGTGATGTATGACTGTCATACATCACTTTGCTGCAGCTTCACAGGTCAGAGCTTCAGAGTTTTAATTTAAGGGATTCCCTCTGCAGCACTACGTATAGGGGAGACCAGGGCGGCTGGATAATGTCAGAGAGGATTCCCCCTGCCTGCCACAATGTACCTACGGGGGGAGTGCTGAATCTGACAGTACATCTCTTAGCTGTATTAGCTGATACAGGAGGCCCCTCTCCCCTTCCTTCGTCTGTTGGGCTCTGTGAGGGGGGGGGGGGGGAGGGAGGGAGAGGGGGGGATCCTCCTCTGTGATCTCAGGCATGCGTCTGCTGGGCTCTCTGTTGAGCAATGTCCCTCTACTCACCCTTCTCAGCCTCTCTCTTCCCCCCTCGCCCATCTGCTCTGCTAGGCTCTCTCGTGCCTCCTTCCCTCCAATGTCTGCCGTCCCTCCTCCAATAGCTCTCTCTCCACTCCTCTAATCTCCTCTCTCTCCCTCCGCTGTCTGCTCCAGTGAGTCTGCTCTGCCTGTCATTTTCCCTTCTGCCTTCCGAGGAGACGCCAACTGACTACGTAAACGGTAAACAAAACATGCCTGCAAGAAATCTCGCGAGCACATAACATAGTGGGTGGCATTTAGCTGACTACAAGGTTTCCCAGCGTCCTCTTCAAGCCTGCTGCCGCGGCAGCCAACGTCAGAGTTGGGAGGGGATTATTTCAATTATTTATATTATAAGTTTAGTTACATGTTTTTATCATATATTGCACACTTTTTTCACTATGATTTTTAAAAAGGGTTCTGATGTTTTTTTTTTTTAATTTAGAGTTCAGGTCCACTTTAAAAAAAATTCTGCATAAGAATAGCCTTTTCCTCTTGATATTGTATATTCCTTTATCGAAACTTCAGAGCTTAAGTTTTTCTTCAGCTTGCATAGTCACTGTCAAACAATGGATCACTAAAGTAATCAAAGTCACATAATCAGTCCTTTTCCTTTTATTGCTTTGTCTCTCATGGCATACCCCTTTAATCCTTTCTTTGGATCGATCTCCTTCCGCTTGGACTTATACCCAGACATGATACCTGCCAAACAAATGCAGCATCATTATTTTGTAACATATAATTTGCATTTATCTACATGAACCCACATTTCTTGCTGCCTACGAACATTTTTAGCAGAGATTTGAGGTATTTTAATCATTACTTGTCCCAATGTATCAATGATCTCAAAAGGACCTTCCCAATTACTGTGCCAAGGTCCTGGTTTTTTTAAACATCTTGACCATCACAAATGCCCCTTTCACAAATTTGGAATTATGAGGTGGCACCATTTTCTGCATATGAGAGGCAGCATGTGGCAAAATTGTATTCAAATTTTCTTGCAACTATTGTAGCTATTTAGACTTTTCTATAGCCTCTCTCCGTGGCGTAGAGTAGACAACGTTGGTTCCTGTGGAAATAAAAGTGGCATTTCCTTCCTGTCATTAACTCAAAAGGAGTGTATTTAGAAGTTGCATTAGGAGTGCTTCTGATGCCCATTAAAACAAAAGGAATTGCATCCACCCAAGTATTTCCTTTTTCCATTAGCATTTTAGCAATTCTTTGTTTAATTTGTCCTATTCATTCTTTCCACAATGCCTGCTGACTGTGGGTGATAAGGCACATGGAATTTTTGCTTAATTCCCAAAATGTTACACATTGCTTGCATCACTTTTCCCGTAAAATGTGTACCTCTGTCACTAGATAAATTTTGTGGAATTCCCCATGTTGCAAATACATGACTGACTAGCAGTCCTAGCAGTACTCAATGCATCATCTTTTCTCAAGGGAATAACTTCCACCCATTTTGAAAAAACATCAACCACAACCAATGCATATCTCAAACCCTCTTTACCCATAGGTAATGGACCTATAAAATCAATTTGTAGTGTAGACCAAGGACCATCTGCGGGTGGGGTTCTCTGTAAAGGTGGTTTCTGTCCTTTTGGCCTGGATTTATTTGTGCACAAATCAAACATGATTGAACTACATTTTGCATTGTCTCTTCCATTTTCTCCCAGTAAAACTTCTCCTTCAAAACTTCTAACAACTTTTCCTGACCCATATGTCCCAAACTATTATGATTGAATTTAAAGGGACTCCGAGCTCACCCAAAAAAAGAAAGTTGTACTCACCAGGGGCTTTCTCCAGCCCAGTGCTGGTCGGGAGGTCCCACGCCGGCGTCCTGGCTCCTCTCCTTCTCCCCGCTCCGGAATGGCTGACAGGCCGCAGCCTGGGCGACACTCGGCAGAGTGTCGTGCTGCTCCTTCCACGTATGACGTGGCTGACGTCACACGCCGACCGCCTCGCGTCATCACGGCGGCCGGCGTGAAAGTACTGCGCATGCACGCTTTAATCGCGCATGCGCAGTACTTTCACGCCGGCCGCCGTGATGACGATCCACTTGCAAATGTTTAGGAATTGCTGGATACAGAATTCCTCTTAGTTCGTAAAACAACATTTGATCCTTGCAAACAAAAGGAGATTTAGGATCTGTCATTTGAGCTACTAAAGAAGGATCTTTAGCCTGTTCTGCTGCAAAAGATACAATTGTGACATCATCTTTCCTTGCAGCTGCAATAGTCAATTTAGACTTTTCCTGTTCTATCTCTTCACCTCTCATTGCTGCCTCTTTTGCCAACATAGCTGCCAAATGATTACCTTCAGACAACTCACTATCATCTTTTCTGTGAGCAGGAACCTTTACAATCGCATAAGCTAAAGGATTCCTTTCTGCAATCTCAATAATCGATTGTAACATGTCTTTATACACAAGAGCCTTGTTAGATGAATCTACAAAACCTTTTCTCTTCCAAATTGGCAAATAATCTAGCAATGAACGTGTTAACCAAGAACAATCAGTGTAAATCACTAAAGATTTTTTATTCTCCTTTTAATCCAATTCCAGCACTGTTTTAGCAGATTGCAATTCTGCTCTTTGTGATGAGTAATGACCAGGTAATTTATGCTGAATCGCATAACCTCTTTTAGGATACCAGATCGCATAGCCTGTACAAGATTTTCCATCAACTTGATGTCTGGAACCATCTACAAACACTGGTTCATCAGACCTTTGCTCCTCTCGCCGGAAGAGAGAAGAAAAAGTTTCTGAACCCTCACAAGGACATATGTTCTTGCACTTGATAATCCATAAGTTGAGGAAGAATGTACTTAGCATTGTGAACTACCTGTATTTGTTTTGTCGATAGAGCTAATAACCACTGATTGAATCTCTGATTAGTTACGCCAGGCAAATTCCTTTCTAGCAAAAGCTTCAAAGTCGAATGGGAGTCTGCAAAATTATATTATTAAATCCCACAATATGCTCTGTTGCCTTTACTGCATAATGAACTCCCAACAAATGTCTGATACAAACATCAAATCCTTTTTTCCACAGGTGTCAACAATCTAGAGAAATATTCCACTTTGTTTCTGCAAAAGAACTACTGAAATGGACACATCTGAAACATGCACTTGAATAGCAAAACTAGCTTCAGGTGACCTATCACCTGTTGCTAATGCTGGTGCATTTTATAAAGCCTTTTTCAAATTTTCAAATGCCTGCATATGTTTGTCTTCCCATGGACCAAAACAATCATCATTTTTCCTTGCAATAATTCATACAAGACTGCTGCTTTTTCAGCAAAGCCTTCTATAAACTCTCGCAAATAGTTTACAAGACCAAGAAATTGTCTCAATGCTTTGTGATTGGTTGGAATGGGAAGTGACATGACAGCTTTAACCCTTTCTTGCAATGGCTGTCGTATACCATGGGCAATCTTCACTCCCAAGTATTCCACCTCAGTTTTCAAAAGTTTTACCTTGTTGGTATGTAATTTCAAACCTGCTTCTGACAAAATCATGAACAATTAATCTAACTGCAAATGTTCACTCTCCGTTTCACTGAAAAGTAAAATGTCAATATAAGAGATAATACAATCTGGTCTTGAGAATTTTGATAACCCCTTTGTCATAGCTTGACAAAAAAATCGAACTTGAAGAATGAAAACCTTGAGGCAAACGCATAAAAACGAATTGTTCGTTATTGTAGGTAAATGCGATTTTGTACTGACAACTCCTTGCCAGTTTAATGGAGAAGTATCCATTGGCTATGTCCAGACTCGAAAAGTATTTGGCATTAGCTGACAATTTTTACATGACATCTGGGGTACTTGACACAATCTGTGTAATATTTGGCGTATATTTATTAATCATACGCAAATCCAACAAATCAAACGTACCGCTGTACGTTTGATCGCGCTTGATTACACTCCATATTGGCGCATTACATGCAGAATTTGCCTTTCTTATAATGCCTTGATCTAATAGATCTTTAATTAATTTACCGATTGGTTCAATCGCATCTGGCGGCAATTTTGTATTGTTTTGAGGGGGAGGGTCTTTGCCCTCGATGTTGACTACATCTTTCATAGTCCCCACTTCACTTTGAAATTGAGCCCATAATTGAGTAAACTTTTGTATGACCGCTGTTAAATTTGGATTGTCATCAACCTCAGGCCATTTATGACAGGCGTCTTTGACTTCTATCATGCAAATGCTACTCACTTCCTGGAAATCATTGGGGTCTATCAACACTGGTTTACGATTGATAGTCTTTCCAAATCACTGCATTGCCCAGGTCCAGGGCCCACCCTCTTTGCAACATCACATCTGATCCAATTATAGACTCTGCTTTTTTGTAATGCCAAATATCAATTTCAGTCTCCAAATAACCTGGAATTTCAAAAGACATGTTTTTGCACAAAGTAGCTCTGTGTCTTGCCATCAAAACCCACCACCGCACATGTCTCAGCTCCAGGCTGCAATGGCAAATATTTTTTGTTGAGACTCTGATCTGCGCGCCTGTGTCGAACAAAAATAAAAATTCTCCATGTAAAATACCTTTCACAAATGGTCTTCCACAATTGTCTAAAAACAAAGGTGCTACAAATTCCAAGTTCCTGATTGGCTTAACCTTAGCAAGTCATGGAGTTTTTAACAACCCCACTGATTCAGATTTGTCAGATTCAACATAACCATCACTTCTGGCATTGCTGATTTTGATTTCATGTAATTGCTTGATCAGAGGTGCATATGGTGAAGAAAAATGAGCTTCTTCCTCTGCACAAGGTGCAGAAGGCTTGGATTGGGAACTGATCAATCCATTCTCTTTGCCTAAATTCTTCCTCATTTGCACATCTCTCAAGAATCTATAACATCTCCACTTAGAATGCCCAGATTTTTTACAGTAGTAACAAATCAATAGAGATTTTTGATATGATTGTTTTTCCGCATCATTCCTTTAGGGGGGGGGGGCAGCATTAGCTGGTTTTAAAGAAGAGACCTTACCTGATTCTTCAGTCTGCATTCCAGCATTTTTATTTGCAGAAATTTTCGCTTTAATACTTTTAGTTTTAATCTGCCTGTGGATTTTGTCAATGAATGCAGCTATTTGATCAAGACTTTTTTTCTACAGCAATGGTGGCTGATATAGGATCCAAATATTGAAATTTCTTAACAAAAGCTTTCCTCAAAGCTGAATCAAATTCATCATTTACTGTAAACAGCATGCTGTATATTTAAAAAAAAATTCAGTTTGAATTCAAAAGGATCAGTTTCAAGGGTCACCTTTAATGATAACAATAAATCAATAGTTGGCAACTCCTCACCAGTCATAAACTGTAATAGCTGTCTTAACCTATCCTCATCATTATGGTGTCTAGTTTCACCTCCAGCTGATAAAATAACGCTGGGTTCTAACCGTTTAGCAAAATGTGACGGTATCCATAAACAGAATATTATATTTTATTGTTCAGAACTCAAATTGAACCTGTCTGTGAAATCTTGAAATCTAGTCATCAGTTCAACCGCATCCAGATTTTTGTTAAAAGCTGGAAGCATCTTAAATATTTTCAGCAACTGATCATGTATTTTTAATTTTCTGGCTCTATCTAGCATTTCTTTTTTAAACATTTCTCTAGGAGTCGGTTCCTCCTCATCTTCTTTTTGATCTTGTGAATTAACCACTTAACGACCGCCCCCAGCCGATGGGCGGCGGCAAAGACCGGTCCCAAACGACCGCAATACGCCCATCGGCGGGGGCGGCTGCGGGAGTGGCTATGCGGCGATCGCGTCATTCGTGACGCGATCAGCCGCCGGGGACTGGCTCCGCCCCCCGTTCGCCGTAACCCGCCGGCCGTTCGGAAGCGCCGGCGGGTTACTGGCATCCGGATCGCCGCTGCAACAGTGTATAATAGGCTTTGTAATGTATACAAAGCCTATTATACTGGCTGCCTCCTGCCCTGGTGGTCCCAGTGTCCGAGGGACCACCAGGGCAGGCTACAGCCACCCTAGTCTGCACCCAAGCACACTGATTTCCCCCCCCCTGCCCCCTGATCGCCCACAGCACCCCTCAGACCCCCCCCTGCCCACCCCCCAGACCACTGTTTGCACCCAGTCACCCCCCTAATCACCCATCAATCACTCCCTGTCACTATCTGTCAACGCTATTTTTTTTTTAAGTCCCTAATCTGCCCCCTACTCCCTCCTGATCACCCCCCCACCCCTCAGATTCTCCCCAGACCCCCCCCAGACCCCCCCCCCCCGTGTACTGTATGCATCTATCCCCCCTGATCACCTGTCAATCACCTGTCAATCACCTGTCAATCACCCGTCAATCACCCCCTGTCACTGCCACCCATCAATCAGCCCCTGATCTGCCCCTTGCGGGCAATCTGATCACCCCCCCACACCAATAGATCGCCCGCAGATCCGACATCAGATCACCTCCCAAATCCATTGTTTACATCTATTCTCTCCTCTAAACACCCACTAATTACCCATCAATCACCCCCTATCACCACCTGTCACTGTTACCCATCAGATTAGACCCTAATCTGCCCCTTGCGGGCACCCAATCACCTGCCCACACGCTCAGATTGCCCTCAGACCCCCCCCCCTTATCAATTCGCCCGTGCAATATTTACATCTGTTCTCCCCTGTAATAACCCACTGATTACCTGTCAATCACCCATCAATCACCCCCTGTCACTGCCACCCATCAATCACCCCCTGTCACTGCCACCCATCAATCAGCCCCTAACCTGCCCCTTGCGGGCAATCTGATCACCCACCCACACCAATAGATCGCCCGCAGATCCGACATCAGATCACCTCCCAAATCCATTGTTTACATCTATTCTCTCCTCTAAACACCCACTAATTACCCATCAATCACCCCCTATCACCACCTGTCACTGTTACCCATCAGATTAGACCCTAATCTGCCCCTTGCGGGCACCCAATCACCTGCCCACACGCTCAGATTGCCCTCAGACCCCCCCCCTTATCAATTCGCCCGTGCAATATTTACAACTGTTCTCCCCTGTAATAACCCACTGATTACCTGTCAATCACCCCCTGTCACTGCCACCCATCAATCACCCCCTGTCACTGCCACCCATCAATCAGCCCCTAACCTGCCCCTTGCGGGCAATCTGATCACCCACCCACACCAATAGATCGCCCGCAGATCCGACATCAGATCACCTCCCAAATCCATTGTTTACATCTATTCTCTCAACTAAACACCCACTAATTACCCATCAATCACTCCCTATCACCACCTGTCACTGTTACCCATCAGATTAGACCCTAATCTGCCCCTTGCGGGCACCCAATCACCTGCCCACACGCTCAGATTGCCCTCAGACCCCCCCCCCTTATCAATTCGCCCGTGCAATATTTACATCTGTTCTCCCCTGTAATAACCCACTGATTACCTGTCAATCACCCATCAATCACCCCCTGTCACTGCCACCCATCAATCACCCCCTGTCACTGCCACCCATCAATCAGCCCCTAACCTGCCCCTTGCGGGCAATCTGATCACCCACCCACACCAATAGATCGCCCGCAGATCCGACATCAGATCACCTCCCAAATCCATTGTTTACATCTATTCTCTCCTCTAAACACCCACTAATTACCCATCAATCACCCCCTATCACCACCTGTCACTGTTACCCATCAGATTAGACCCTAATCTGCCCCTTGCGGGCACCCAATCACCCGCCCACACCTCAGAACGCCCTCAGACCCCAGCCCTGATCACCTCGCCAGTGCATTGCTTGCATCTATTTCCCCCCTCTAATCACACCTTGAGACACCCATCAATCACCTCCTGTCACCCCCTAGCACACCTACCCATCAGATCAGGCCCTAATTTGCCCCGTGTGGGCTCCTGATCACTCGGCCAAACCCTCAGATCCCCCTCAGACCCCCTTCCGATCACCTCCCCAGTGCATTGATTGCATCTATTTTCCCCTCTAACCGCCCCCTGAGACACCCATCAATCACCTCCTGTCACCCCCCTAGCACTCCTATCCATCAGATCAGGCCCAATACATCCTGTCATCTAAGAGGCCACCCTGCTTATGACCGTTTCCACAAAATTTGCCCCCTCATAGACCACCTGTCATCAAAATTTGCAGATGCTTATACCCCTGAACAGTCATTTTGAGAAATTTGGTTTCCAGACTACTCACAGTTTTGGGCCCGTAAAATGCCAGGGCAGTATAGGAACCCCACAAGTGACCCCATTTTAGAAAGAAGACACCCCAAGGTATTCTGTTAGGTGTATGATGAGTTCATAGAAGATTTTATTTTTTGTCAAAAGTTAGCGGAAATTGGATTGTTATTGTTTTTTTCACAAAGTGTCATTTTTCACTAACTTGTGAGAAAAAATAAAATCTTCTATGAACTCACCATACCCCTAACGGAATACCTTGGGGTGTCTTCTTTCTAAAATGGGGTCACTTGTGGGGTTCCTATACTGCCCTGGCATTTTAGGGGCCCTAAACCGTGAGGAGTAGTCTAGAAAACAAATGCCTCAAAATGACCTGTGAATAGGACGTTGGGCCCCTTAGCGCACCTAGGCTGCAAAAAAGTGTCACACATGTGGTATCGCCATACTCAGGAGAAGTAGTATAATGTGTTTTGTGGTGTATTTTTACACATACCCATGCTGGGTGGGAGAAATCTCTCTGTAAATGGACAATTGTGTGTAAAACAAATAAAAAAATGTGTCATTTACAGAGATATTTCTCCCACCCAGCATGGTTATATGTAAAAATACACCACAAAACACATTATACTACTTCTTCTGAGTACGGCGATACCACATGTGTGACACTTTTTTGCAGCCTAACTGTGCTAAGGGGCCCAAAGTCCAATGAGTACCTTTAGGATTTCACAGGTCATTTTGAGACATTTGGGTTCAAGACTACTCCTCACGGTTTAGGGCCCCTAAAATGCCAGGGCAGTATAGGAACCCCACAAGTGACCCCATTTTAGAAAGAAGACACCCCAAGGTATTCTTTTAGGTGTATGATGAGTTCATAGAAGATTTTATTTTTTGTCACAAGTTAGCGGAAATTGATATGTATTGTTTTTTTTTTCACAAAGTGTCATTTTCCGCTAACTTGTGACAAAAAAAAAATCTTCTATGAACTCACCATACTCCTAACAGAATACCTTGGGGTGTCTTCTTTCTAAAATGGGGTCACTTGTGGGGTTCCTATACTGCCCTGGCATTTTAGGGGCCCTAAACCGTGAGGAGTAGTCTAGAATCCAAATGCCTCAAAATGACCTGTGAATAGGACGTTAGGCCCCTTAGCGCACCTAGGTTGCAAAAAAGTGTCACACATGTGGTATCGCCGTACTCAGAAGAAGTAGTATAATGTGTTTTGGGGTGTATTTTTATACATACCCATGCTGGGTGGGAGAAATCTCTCTGTAAATGGACAATTGTGTGTAAAAAAAATCAAATAATTGTCATTTACAGAGATATTGCCACATTTGGTTTCAAGACTACTCCTCACGGTTTAGGGCCCCTAAAATGCCAGGGCAGTATAGGAACCCCACAAATGACTCCATTTTAGAAAGAAGACACCCCAAGGTATTCCGTTAGGAGAATGGCGAGTTCATAGAAGATTTTATTTTTTGTCACAAGTTAGCGGAAAATGACACTTTGTGAAAAAAAACAATTAAAATCAATTTCCGCTAACTTGTGACAAAAAAAAAAAATCTTCTATGAACTCACCATACATCTAACGGAATACCTTGGGGTGTCTTCTTTCTAAAATGGGGTAATTTGTGGGGTTCCTATACTGTCCTGGCATTTTAGGGGCCCTAAACCGTGAGGAGTAGTCTTGAAACGAAATTTCTCAAAATGACCTGTGAAATCCTAAAGGTACTCATTGGACTTTGGGCCCCTTAGCGCAGTTAGGGTGCAAAAAAGTGCCACACATGTGGTATCGCCGTACTCAGGAGAAGTAGTATAATGTGTTTTGGGGTGTATTTTTCCACATACCCATGCTGAGTGGGAGAAATATCTCTATAAATAGACAATTGTGTGTAAAAAAAATAAAAAAATTGTCATTTACGGAGATATTTCTCCCACCCAGCATGTGTATGTGTAAAAATACACCCCAAAACACATTATACTACTTTTCCTGAGTACGGCAATACCACATGTGTGGCACTTTTTTGCGGCCTAACTGCGCTAAGGGGCCCAAAGTCCAATGAGCATCTTTAGGCTTTACAGGGGTGCTTACAATTAGGCACCCCCCAAATGCCAGGACAGTAAACACACCCCACAAATGACCCCATTCTGGAAAGTAGACACTTCAAGGTATTCAGAGAGGAGCATAGTGAGTCCGTGGCAGATTTCATTTTTTTTTGTCGCAAGTTAGAAGAAATGGAAACTTTTTTTTTTTTTTTTTTTTTTTGTCACAAACTGTCATTTTCCGCTAACTTGTGACAAAAAATAAAATCTTCTATGAACTCACCATGCCTCTCACTGAATACTTTGGGATGTCTTCTTTCCAAAATGGGGTCATTTGGGGGGTATTTGTACTATCCTGGAATTTTAGCCCCTCATGAAACATGACAGGTGCGCAGAAAAGTCAGAGATGCTTGAAAATGGGAAAATTCACTTTTGGCACCATAGTTTGTAAACGCTATAACTTTTACCCAATCCAATAAATATACACTGAATGTTTTTTT
Source organism: Hyperolius riggenbachi (assembly GCF_040937935.1). Taxonomy (NCBI): domain Eukaryota; kingdom Metazoa; phylum Chordata; class Amphibia; order Anura; family Hyperoliidae; genus Hyperolius; species Hyperolius riggenbachi. The sequence goes on along the minus strand of NC_090649.1, from coordinate 354,349,546 downwards.
TTTTATCAAAGACATGTAGCAGAATAACTTTCGCGCTCAAATGTATAGGAAATTTTACTTTATTTGAAAAATGTCAGCACAGAAAGTTAAAAAAGTCATTTTTTTGACAAAATTCATGTCTTTTTTGATGAATATAATAAAAAGTAAAACTCGCAGCAGCAATCAAATAGCATCAAAAGAAAGCTGTATTAGTGACAAGAAAAGGAGGTAAAATTCATTTAGGTGGTAGGTTGTATGACCGAGCAATAAACCGTGAAAGCTGCAGTGGTCTGAATGGAGAAAAAGGCTCTGGTCCTTAAGGGGCGAAAAGACTGTGGTCCCGAAGTGGTTAAAGGGACACTTAAGTCAAACAAAAAAAAAAATGAGTTTTACTCACCTGGGGCTTCCAATAGCCCCCTGCAGCTGTCCGGTGCCCTCGCCGTCTCCCTCCGACCCTCCTGGCCCCACCGGCAGCCACTTCCTGTTTCGGTGACAGGAGCTGACAGGATGGGGACGGGAGTGATTCTTCGCGTTCCTGGCCACAATAGCGCCATCTATGCTGCTATAGCATATATCATATACCATATAGCAGCATAGAGGGTGCTAATGTGTCTGGGAATGTGAAGAATCACTCGCGTCCCCAGCCTGTCAGCTCCTGTCACCGAAACAGGAAGTGGCTGCCGGCGGGGCCAGGAGGATCGGAGGGAGACAGCGAGGGCACCGGACAGCTGCAGGGGGCTATTGGAAGCCCCAGGTGAGTAAAACTCATTTTTTTTGTTTGACTTAAGTGTCCCTTTAAAGCTTTCACCACCCTCAATACATGTCAGTGGATCTGGAAATACATACATTTTATTAGGACATCCACTAGGGGTAGGCTTTGATAAAGCCTCCTTTGGGTCTGTATCTGTCCCAGATTTCGTTACCACAGAAATAAAAAAAAAATTTCTGTGATTCAAGCAATTTGTGTAATATTTTCCAATTGCCTTTCCATTTCTTCTAAATATGCTGCCAAAATATCGCAGTTAGGACAAACCTCTGACCCCTGCTGAACCATACAAATCTGAGATGCAGATTGCAGAATGTAGTAAACATCACTGATAAGCAAATTACAGCCATAAGTTTCTGTGCCAACAACTTCTGAGGACAGGGAGAGATAAAAAAAGAAAAGTAAATAGTTCATGCATTTTAACTCTGAGATGCTTAATAGGCTGTTGCTGATTAGAGACAGTAAAACATTCAACCTATTTTGTAAATGTTTAAATATAAAAGCAAACCATGGGATACTTGGTGGTATATAACCCCATATAAAAAAAAATAAGTATTGCTTACCTATCTGAGTTGGGATAGTTAGTGCCTCATTCACATTAGGCAAAGTGTATGGCCGTGCGGTCGGGATGGAGGCGCACCCAGTTGCATGCCATCCGCTGCACTGCTGATCCCATTCATTACCGTAAATAGCATCAGCAATGCGCGTTTGCAGAAATGCGTGCAGCAGTGCGATAGTGCATACCTTTTCGGCAGCCGGCGTCCCCATGTCCCCACTATTTTTCCGGGGACCCGGCGGCCAAACTGAATGGAGGACCGGCAGTGGCGGTGTGACATCATCAGAGGCGGGGGCAGAGCCAATTTTTGAAAGTGGACCTATGATGCACAAGGCAGAAGGGAAACAGAGGTATGTCTGTCCTGTGCAGCGGGGATCTATATGGGGGGGGGGGGGGGGATCAGATACATACAGTGGTGTGAAAAACTATTTGCCCCCTTCCTGATTTGCTATTCTTTTGCATGTTTGTCACACTTAAATGTTTCTGCTCATCAAAAACCATTAACTATTAGTCAAAGATAACATAATTGAACTCAAAATGCAGTTTTAAATGATGTTTTTTAATATTTAGTGAGGAAAAAAACTGCAAATCTACATGGCCATGTGTGAAAAAGTGATTGCCCCCATTGTTAAAAAAATAACTTAACTGTGGTTTATCACACCTGAGTTCAATTTCTGTAGTCACCCCCATGCCTGATTGCTGCCACACCTGTTTCAAGAAATCACTTAAAGGGATACTTAAGTCAAACAAAAAAAAATAGTTTTACTCACCTAGGGCTTCCAATAGCCCGCTGCAGCTGTCCGGTGCCCTCGCCATCTCCCTCCGATCCTCCTGGCCCCGCCGGCAGCCACTTCCTGTTTCGGTGACAGTAGCTGACAGGCTGGGGACGCGAGTGATTCTTCGCGTTCCTGGCCACAATAGTGCCATCTATGCTGCTATAGAATATATCATATACCATATAGCAGCATAGAGGCTGCTAATGTGTCTGGGAATGTGAAGAATCACTCGCGTCCCCAGCCTGTCAGCTCCTGTCACCGAAACAAGAAGTGGCTGCTGGCGGGGCCAGGAGGATCGGAGGGACACGGCGAGGGCACCGGACAGCTGCAGGGGGCTATTGGAAGCCCTATGTGAGTAAAACTCATTTTTTTTTGTTTGACTTAAGTGTCCCTTTAAATAGGAGCTGACACACGGAAGTAGACCAAAAGCACCTCAAAAGCTAGACATCATGCCAAGATCCAAAGAAATTCAGGAACAAATGAGAACAAAAGTACTGTAATTGAGATCTATCAGTCTGGTAATTGTTATAAAGCCATTTCTAAAGGGTTGGGACTCCAGCGAACCACAGTGAGAGCCATTATCCACAAATGGCAAAAACATGGAACAGTGATGAACCTTCCCAGGAGTGGCCGGTCAACCAATATTACCCCAAGAGCGCAGAGAAAACTCATCCGAGAGGCCACAAAAGACCCCAGGATAACATCTAAAGACCTGCAGGCCTCACTTGCCTCAATTAAGGTCAATGTTCACGACTCCACAATAAGAAAGAGACTGGGCAAAAACGGCCTGCATGGCAGATATCCAAGGCGCAAACCACTTTTAAGCAAAAAGAACATTAAGGCTTGTCTCAATTTTGCTAAAAAAAATCTCAATGATTGCCAAGACTTTTGGGAAAATATCTTGTGGACCGACGAGACAAAAGTTGAACTTTTTGGAATCTGCGTGTCTCGTTACATCTGGCATAGAAGTAACACAGCATTTCAGCAAAAGAACATCATACCAAGATTAAAATATGGTGGTGGTAGTGTGATGGTCTGGGGTTGTTTTGCTGCTTCAGGACCTGGAAGGCTTGCTGTGATAGATGGAACCATGAATTCTACTGTCTACCAAAAAATCCTGAAGGAGAACGTCCGGCCATCTGTTCGTCAACTTAAGCTGAAGCGATCTTGGGTGCTGCAGCAGGACAATGACCCAAAACAAACCAGCAAATCCACCTCTGAATGACTGAAGAAAAACAAAATGAAGACTTTGGAGTGGCCTAGTCAAAGTCCTGAGCTGAATCCTATTGAGATGTTGTGCCATGATCTTAAAAAGGTGATTCATGCTAGAAAACCCTCAAATAAAGCTGAATTACAACAATTTTGCAAAGATGAGTGGGCCAAAATTCCTCCAGAGCGCTGTAAAAGACTTGTTGCAAGTTATCGCAAACGCGTGATTGCAGTTATTGCTGCTAAGGGTGGCCCAACCACTTATTAGGTTCAGGGGGCAATTTCTTTTTCACACAGCTCCATGTAGGTTTTGAGTTTTTTTTCCTTGCTAAATAATAAAAACCATCATTTAAAACTGCATTTTGTGTTCAATTATGTTATCTTTGACTAATAGTTAACGGTTTTTGATGAGCAGAAACATTTAAGTGTGACAAACGTGCAAAAGAATAAGAAATCAGGAAGGGGGCAAATAGTTTTTCACACCACTGTACATATATACATGTATGGGTCTAATTCTGCTAAAAAAGTTCAAGGCTGAAACTTGAAGAATGAAAAAAGTGAAGCACACTTATTGAGCTTATGTTTCACTGAAGCCACTGTTATTGTCATACAAGTCCAATAGGAACCATGCAACTAAAACTCTTCAAGCAGAACCTCCATAGGTTTCCTGAATCATGCTGTATGTAGTTCATCCTTTCCTAGTAGTGGCCCACTCGCAGCCACATATCCACAGATAAACAACGACCAGATATCATCTATAGTTCACTATATATATATATATATATATATATATATATATATATATATATATATATTATATATATATTTATATAGTGACTTGCAAAAGTATTCGCCCCCCTTTAAGTTTTCCACAGTTTGTCACATTATTGCCACAAACATGAATCGATTTGAGATTCCACGTGAAAGACCAATACAAAGTGGTGTACACGTGAGAAGTGGAACGAAAATCATACATGATTCCAAAAATTTTTTACAAATAAATAACTGCAAAGTGAGGTGTGCGTAATTGTTCAGCCCCCTTTGGTCTGAGTGCAGTCAGTTGCCCATAGACATTGCCTGATGAGTGCTAATGACTAAATAGAGTGCACCTGTGTGTAATTTAATGTCAGTACAAATACAGCTGCTCTGTGATGGCCTCGGAGGTTGTCTAAGAGAATATTGGAAGCAACAACACCATGAAGTCCAAAAAACACACCAGACAGGTCAACTATAAAGTTATTAAGAAATGTAAAGCAGACTTAAGCTACAAAAAGATTTCCAAAGCCTTGAACATCCCACGGAACACTGTTCAAGCGATCATTCAGAAATGGAAGGAGTATGGCACAACTGTAAATTTACCAAGACAAGGCCATCCACCTAAACTCACAGGCCGAACAAGGAGAGCGCTGATCAGAAATGCAGTCAAGAGGCCCATGGTGACTCTGGACGAGCTGCAGAGATCTACAGTTCAGGTGGGGGAATCTGTCCATAGAACAACTATTAGTTGTGCACTGCACAAAGTTGGCCTTAATGGAAGAGTGGCAAGAAGAAAGCCATTGTTAACAGAAAAAAATAATAATAAATAAGAAGTCCCGTTTGCAGTTTGCCACAAGCCATTTGGGGGACACGGCAAAATTGTGGAAGAAGGTGCTCTGGTCAGATGAGACCAAAATGGAACTTTTTGGCCACAATGCAAAACGCTATGTGTGGCGGAAAACTAACACTGCACATCACTCTGAACACACCATCCCCCCTGTCAAATATGGTGGTGGCAGCATCATGCTCTGGGGGTGCTTCTCTTCAGCAGGGACAGGGAAGCTGGTCAGAGTTGATGGGAAGATGGATGGAGCCAAATACAGGACGATCTTGGAAGTAAACTTCTTGGAGTCTGCAAAAGACTTGAGACTGGGGCAGAGGATCACCTTTTAGCAGGACAACGACCCTAAACATAAAGCTAGGGCAACAATGGAATGGATTAAAACAAAACATATTCATGTGTTAGAATGGCCCAGTCAATGCCCAGATCTAAATCCAATCGAGAATCTGTGGCAAGATCTGAAAACTGTTGTTCACAAACGCTGTCCATCTAATCTGACTGAGCAGGAGATGTTTTGCAAAGAAGACTGGGCAAGGATTTCAGTCTCTAGATGTGCAAAGCTGGTAGAGACATACCCTAAAAGACTGGCAGCTGTAATTGCAGCAAAAGGTGGTCCTACAAAATATTGACTCAGGGAGGGGGGCGGGGGATTGGGGGGGGGGGGGGGCGAATAATTACGCACACCCCACTTTGCAGTTATTTATTTGTAACAAATGTTTGGAATCCTGTATAATTTTCGTTCCACTTCTCACGTGTACACCACTTTGTATTGGTCTTTTACGTGGAATTCCAATAAAATTGATGCATGTTTGTGGCAGTAATCTAACAAAATGTGGAAAACTTCACGGGGGCCGAATACTTTTGCAACCCACTAATATATATACATACATACATACATGCACACATGCACACACATATGCACACCTGTGTGTGTGTGTGTGTGTGTATGTATATATGTGTGTGTATATGTATATATGTGTGTGTATATGTATATATATATATACGTGTGTGTATATGTATATATGTATGTGTGTATATATATACACCGTATTTTACGGCATATAAGACGCTCCGGACTATAAAACGCAGCTAGTTTTAGAGAGCAAAAATCAGGGAAAAGATAAAATACTAAACCTGGTGCGTCCATAGTGCGAGGGTGTCTTATGGAGCTTCTCAAGTTGAAATAATCCCCCCTCTCTCTGGAAACACAACAATTACCAGTTTGTGCTACAGCTTAGAGGCAGCCAATCCCTTGTACATCTCCAAAAATACGCAGAGCATCCTGGGATATGTAGTTCAAATGCCTGCTGGCATGCTTTGCTATAGACTGGGCAACAGATCAGCAAAAAGTGGAAATGCCCCTAGATATCCAGAACTAATCCTAACTCTACAGCTGGATAAGAGACATGATTCAGCATCAGCAGCTATTGTAGAAAGAGTTTTTACAAAATGATGCAAACACACAGTTGCTGTATTAACCTCCTTGGCGGTTAATTTTTTCTGCAAAAATTGCAGAATTCCAATTTTTTTTTATTTTTTTTTTAAAGTTTCATGTAAAGCTACCAGAGTGGTAGCTACATGAAACACCACTAGAGGGCGCATGTGGCCCTCTAGTCCGATCGCCGCCGGCAACAATAGCAAACAGGGGAACGCGTATACAACGCGTTCCCCTGTTTGGCTTCTCCTGTCGCCATGGCGACGATCGGGATGACGTCATGGACGTCAGCCGACGTCCTGACGTCAGGGACACACGATCCAGCCCATAGCACTGCCCGGAACTCATTGATCCGGGCAGCGCAGGGCTCTGGCGGGGGGCCCTCTTCAGCCGCTGCGTGCGGCCGATCGCCGCAGAGCGGCGGCGATCAAGCTGTGCGCGCGGCTAGCAAAGTGCTGGCTGCGCGCACAGCAATTTACAAAATGAAAATCGCCCCACCAGGGGCTGAGATCTCCCCCTGCGCGGCATAGCCCGAGCTCAGCTCGGGCTTACCGCCAGGGAGGTTAAACGTGCAGGCTTTTCCTTTCACCTTCACATAAGAAAACCTCACCCAGGAGCACATAACCGTCTCTAATCCTGCAGCAGCTGCAGACCTCCACATAAACATTTCCATAAATCACTTCTAAACATCGCTCTGCAGACAGCACATAACTTACAACATCGGAACTCCGGGAAAGGCTCCGATCATGTGACCTGACCTCTGACTTTAGCGTACAGCCAGCTAGAGAAGCCTCTTTCACTGGAATGTGCAGGGAGCGTCTACATTTTCAACACTCCGCAGCTTTGGCTGTCAGTTTCCACTCTAGAAAAGTGATACGAGCGTGTCTTCATCCAGCATGGATCTTTTCACGTCCCCCACAGTACAGTACTTCCGGTAATGTGCTGCGCCGGCTGAATGAACCCTCCAGTCCTCCAATCATGCCGAACGGCAAGCCCTGATGTCCCCAGCGTGCTTCTCGTGTGCAGGAAGTGGGGTGGACCTGCAGCGGCTCAGCTGCCGTTAAAGGTATCGGACACACACAGTAATCTTTTTGTACTATTTGGAATATAAGACGCACTGACTTTTCCCCCCCAGTTTTGGGGGAGAAAAAGTGCGTCTTATATTCCGGAAAATACGGTATGTATATATATATGTGTGTGTGTGTGTGTGTGTGTGTGTGTGTGTATAT
>NC_090649.1:354329499-354331999 GCF_040937935.1 Hyperolius riggenbachi | reverse complement strand
ACAGGGGCTGCCCAGGCACTACAGGACTTTTGAACCACCCCTAGCTCCAGCATCTCCCTCACCTCTTTCTGCATGTCCGCTTGCACCTCAGGGGAGACGCGGTAAGCGGATTGCCTGATGGGGGGATGGGTGCCCGTATCTACCCTATGCACTGCCAGACTGGTCCGCCCCGGGACACCGGAGAAGGTGTGCTGGTACGGACCCAGCACCTCCTGCAACTGCTCTTGCTGGGACGAGGAGAGTTGTGGGTTGACGCTTAGGTCGCTGTCCACATCTCGTATGTCAGCCAGCAGGTCTAACAGGGGGTCTGCCTCTCCCTGCTCTAACCGGCTGCACACTGGCAGCACATACTTGGTCCTGTCATGGTGGGCCTTCAGCATGTTGACATGAAAGCTTTTCTGTTTCCTGCCTCCCATGTTCACCAGATATGTCAGAGGGTTTAACCGTTGCACTATAGTGTAGGGTCCCTCCCAGGCCGCTTGCAGCTTGTTCTGCCTCACTGGAAGAAGGGCATACACTTTGTCACCTACTTCAAATGACCTCTCTCCAGCAGTGCGGTCATACCAGAGTTTTTGTTTGGCCTGAGCCTGGGCCATGTTTTCCGTTACCATTTCTGTGAGGGACTCCATCTTGTCCCTGAACCTGAGGACGTAATCAACTACAGAGACATCTGTGGGGTCCCCCTTGCCCTCCCACGTCTCCCGCATCAATTGTAGTGGTCCTCGGACATTCCTACCATACAGGAGCTCGAACGGGGAGAACCCGGTAGATTCCTGCGGCACCTCCCTGTATGCAAACAGATGAGGCAGGTATCGTTCCCAGTCCCCACCTTGCGACTCGACAAACGTGGTCAGCATTTGCTTCAGCGACCCGTTGAACCTTTCACACAGTCCATTGGTCTGCGGGTGGTAGGGACTGGAGACAATGTGCGTCATCTGTATCTTTTTGCACAGGGCCTCCATGAGTCCGGACATAAACTGGGTTCCCTGATCAGAGAGCATCTCCGCAGGGAACCCGACTCGGGAGAAAATGTTAAGTAGCGCATCGGCTACCTTGTCCGCCCTCAGGGAGGAAAGTGCCATGGCCTCAGGATAGCGGGTGGCGTAATCCACCACCGTCAGGATGTACCTTTTGCCACTGCTGCTGGGAGTGGGCAATGGTCCAATTATGTCGACCGCCACTCTGTGAAAGGGCTCACCTATGATTGGCAGTGGACACAAGGGAGCTTTGCGGGGATTCCCAGCCCTTTTTACCTTTTGGCAAATGGTACATGAGCGGCAGTAGTTCGTCACATCTATCCGCATTTGAGGCCAGTAGAAATGTCCCCGGATACGATCAAGTGTCCTGTGGATCCCCAAGTGCCCGGCCAGGGGAATGTCATGTGCGGACTTCAGCACATGCCCCCGGAAGGCACTAGGTACCACAAGCAACTTGGTACCCATCCCCATTTCACCTTCGGTGGGGTGTACAGGCTCACTGTACAACTTCCCACCTTCCCAGTATACCTTGAAGGTAGCCTCGTCTGTGAGGGGCTCAGAAGCCTGTTTTCTGAGGGCCTCGAGGCTAGGGTCAGTCTGGAGTGCTTGCACAAATGCAGCACTCTCACTCTCAGCCAGCTGGCCCGTGGCATATGAGGTTAGTGGCTGAAGGGTACCATCCCTGTGGTCAGAGGAGGGGGAGGAGGCCGGAACCTCCTCCACCTGTTCTGAGCCCAGGTTCTGAGCAGTACGGCTGCGTGTTACTGCTAGCACAGGTATACCTTCAGAATGGCACATATTGGCATCACCTACATCATTGTTACAAGCATTAATAACAGTAACAGGAACATTTTCATCACAGACAGTTTGTACATCAACCACAGGTTCCCTTGAACTGGGCACGTTCAACCCACCTCCCCCCTGTTCTTGCCCCTGGGTGCAAAGTACCTGGGTGTGGGCAGAGAGTCCGTCTCCGTTCTGGCATTCCACAGGGCTTGGTGCAGGTTCATAGTACGACACCAGCGTGCCCAAGTCGGTCCCCAGCAAAACAGGGACCGGCAGTTGGTCCAGGATCCCAACAACCTTCTCGTGGACCCCCACCCCCCAGTCGATGGACACCCGGGCTTGGGGAATGTGAGAAAGAGTGCCCCCCACTCCAGTGAGGGTGAGGTACTGGTCAGGGATGATGGCCTCTGCGGGGACAAGGTGTGCACGCACCAGAGTGACATCTGCTCCGGTGTCACGGAAACCAGTGACAAGCTGGTCATTCACAGTAACCAGCTGGTGATTGCTTGTGATGGGGGAGTTCCCTGTCCCCTTTGCAAACATCAGGTTGGATGCGGCTCCTGGTTGGGGTACGCTGGCGGGTGGTGTCTGCCGCGGGCGAGGTGCGGGTGGTCCAGGTGCTGGGGTGGCCTGCCTCCGCTCCGGACAGGTGAACTTCATGTGTCCCGTCTTGTGGCAGTAGTGACAGGTGACCTCTCCAGAGGCTGCAGCCCTGGGTGCAGAAGCTGTGCTGGGTG
>NC_090649.1:354312009-354329299 GCF_040937935.1 Hyperolius riggenbachi | reverse complement strand
ATATACACATATATATATACACATATATATATACACATATATATATATACACATATATATATACACACATATATATATACACATATCTCCCCCCCCCCCCACCTCTCTAAGCCCATTGAGTAAATAGATTTACTCACCGAGGGCTTTCTCCAGCGACGGCAGCAGCACTTCGTCCTCCATCTCCGATGTCTCGTTCTCTGTACAGTTACATTACGAGACTTGGTGACGTCACCAAGCCTCGTAATGTAACTGTACAGAGACCGGGACTTCGGAGATGGAGGAGGAAGTGCTGCTGCCGTCGCTGGAGAAAGCCCTCGGTGAGTAAATCTATTTACTCAATGGGCTTAGAGAGGGGGGGGGGAGATCGGGAGGGAGGGGGAGGAGGGGGATAGGCCGCCCGCAACAGCCACAATAGAAGGGGGATCCCCCCACCCGCACAGAGGGGGATCCCCCCACCCGCAAAAGCCACAATAGAAGGGGGATCCACCCACCCGCACAGAGGGGGATCCCCCGCCCGCAACAGCCACAATAGAAGGGGGATCCCCCCGCCCGCACAGAGGGGGATCCCCTGCCCGCAACAGCCACCATATAAAGGGGTTCCCCTCCGCCCGCACAGAGGGGGATCCCCCGCCAGCACAGCCTCCACATACAAGGGGGATCCCCCGCACATTCTCTGCCCCGCTGGCTGCCCAGGGATTCCCTAGGGTGGCTGGATGCTTGTTCTGCACGCTGTGGGTAGCACAGATCGCTACCCACAGCGTGCAGTCAGGCATCCAGCCATCCTGGGGAATCCCTCTGCTAAGAAAAAAATGCAGCCGGCGGGGCAGAGAAACAGGAAATCTCCCTGTCGGCATGGACAAGCTCAGCTCGTCATTAACGTTTTTTGCAAGTTTTTGCTGGACGAACTCAGCTCGTCCATACCGCCAGGGAGGTTAAAGTTCTAATTACCCTTCTACTGATTTGACAATGAAACTAGCAGTTTTTCCTATATACATGGGTGGTCCTAAAGTGGAAAAGAGGATTTCTGGGCCGTAGTATGATATTGATAAGCAGACAGCTTATCAATATCATGCTACGGCTCCAGATATCCCCTCCTACACCACCCATGTATAGTATATAGGAAACATGGGGGGAAAATCTTGGCAGTTTCATTTTCAAATCTGCAGATTGAACCTAGCTGCTGGTTATAATGACACTGTCACAAGTGATATTGCCAACTATGTGGTTGTCAAAAGGGCAGGGTGTCTCTCACTAATCACTCTCTGCCTCTGTCTGCCTTTCCCGTGTGAATCTAGGACCATCTGTACACTGGCTCACTCTCCTCTCTCCCGCTCAAGCTGCAGCTCCCTCACACCAGTGACACTCACTTCTAGCATCAAGTAGGACCCGGGGAAAGCCGTGGCAGGACTGGATAATCATGGGGTGAAAGGTCAAGCATCGTAAAATTTTAGCTGGTGGGGGCTGAGTTAGATGCCCCCCTTCTCCATTAGCAGAAGCCAGCGAGATTTACATTCACACAAACATGCAGCCGGCTGGCAGCGGGACAAATACAGCAAGAGGAGGAGAGCCTCTGCCTGGACATTCCACAAAGAATTGAGCTGCGCTTCCTCTCCTATCTCCTGTTCAACTAAGCTGTGTGTGACATCACTTGCATTCCCCGCCCATCCACACAACTGCCAGGAGCGGATGAGGGGGGCGGAGGTAGCGTTCCTGACTAACAGCGGCTGGCTGTAATGACACAGTTGCCGCTGCTTACTAATGAGCCGCACAGAAAAGGGATAATTTTACCTGGGCGCTCACAGAGATCAGCCAGGTGGCGCGCCCGGGTAAAAGGCTCTGGGGAGAACACTGTTGCCTGTCTGTGTAGTATGTACCTGGAGGCCCATCAGCTAGCTCTGCGGCCCTGTACAATTGCCCAGCTTGCCCATATAAAAGTGTCTGCCCTGCCCCACCCTTCTAATTTTTCCTGCAACCCGCTGGAAAAAAAATTATGGGGAGAACACTGCAGGCGCTTTCCAAATTTGGCATAACATGCATCTTGTCACAAGCAATTCTTTCCCTATACTCATACCCAGAGGCCATAGTATCCACTTAAAGTGTACCCGAGGCAACATGTGACATGATAAGATAAACGTGTATGTACAGTACAAAACATGCCTGAAACAGTTGCTTTCTAGGAATGTAAATGACAGCTTCTGTCTTGTTGGTACCTTATTGGGAATATAGTAAACATCACTGATAAGCAAATTACCACCATTAAAGTTTTCCTGGCAGAATACAACTCCTGAGGGCTTGGAGAGACAAAATACATGAACTATTGACTTTTGGGACACTTAACTTCACTCTGGGACACTTATTAAACTGATTACAGACAGTAAAATATTCAACCTACTTTGTAAATGTTTAAATATACTGTATATACTCTCGTATAAGCCTAATTTTTCAGCATAACAAATGTGCTGAAAAGTTATCCCCTCAGTTTATATGCGAGTCAGTGAAGCAAAACAGATGGTGGGAGCAGGTTTTGTTACTGGTAGAGGAGCATACGCATTTTGCACTAATGATGCAGCTCTTACTAGCTAGAGCCCTGCTGTGTCCGTGCCCCACATCCCCTGCAACATGGTGTACAGTGTGTGCTGCTCAAGACTACCTGTGTCCCCTGGTTCGTAGAGTGGAGCGTGCAAGCAACGTGTCAGCAGTGCAATGATCAGGGATTCTTCCTGTAAGGCAATCACTGTGTCTCATATCTATGATGCCATCTAGTGGTTTCTTGAGACACAGCTGTATGATCCTGGGGCACATCTGGCTACGGGAAAGGGGATGACTTGTACTGGGGGTGCATCTGGCTTCTGTGGAGGGGCTATATTAGGAAGGGGGATTATACACGAGTCAATCACTTTTTCCTGGTTTCTGAGGGAAAAGTGCATACCTCGGCTTATACACGGGTCGGCTTATATGCGAGTATATATGGTAAAAGAAAACCAAGGCGTACTTAAAAAAAAGTATTTTTTTATGAGTAGGAGGATAAATATAATGGTTTACCTCATCAGTTTATTTTCACTATCTGTCCCCTTTAAAAACCCTAATGGTACCCGTCAAGGTTTCCCCCTCTTACTGCTCATATTCATCCTACTATTGGTGCTTTTGGCCGAAAGAATTGGAGATCATAACCAAATCATAGGGAAAGTCACTGCACTCTAAATGTTTGTGTTTGCTTTTCGGACTATAAGACGTAAAGACTATAAGGACCATAAGACGCATCTAGGTTTAGAGGGCAAAAAAACAAGGAAAAAAAAGGTATATACTAAGCCTGATGCGTTCATGGTCCAGGAGGGTCTTGTAAACCTTCTTCCCCCAAGCTTTCTCTAAGCTATACCGCCCAACTACGCTAACCCCTGCTGCCCCTACAGCTACACTAAGTACCCTAGATTAAGCCCTGTTACACCACCAGCTACATTAAACTACTCAACACTAACCCCCTGCTGCTACACTAACCCCTTCTGCCCGACTAGCTACACTGAGGCCTCTGGTAAGGCTGTTGGTGTAGCTGCTGATGTTACCACTTGTTTTAAGGCTGAGATTACCTCTGAGGTTGTTGGTAGAGCTGCCACTGTTTGTGCAGTGATGTAGGCTATTTCGTTGGAGCACCGGCACCTCGGCAGATGTAACCAACACATTGAAGGGCTGAGGGAGCCTGTTGCAGTGCTGCTCTGAAGCAGCGTAGTTTGAAAGAGCAGCCTCGGTCATCCCCGGTGCGCTGAGCAAAGGGTGTTTTTTTTTAGCTGGTTAAGCCAGAAAGTTCAGCAAGCAAGCCGAAAAGGATGATTGACAGTTGGAGCGGGATGAATTGAGCAGACTGGGGGACTTTGGCAGCAGCATTGCGCCAGGGAGTTCAGCCAGCTGCTTGTATGCAGGAGGAGGATCACCAGCCGCAGCGCAGAGAATCAAGCAGACTGGGTGACTTTGGCAGTGGCGTTGCGCCAGAAAGTTCAGCTGGCTGCTTCTATACAGGAGGAGGATTGCCAGCCGCAGTCTGGGGATGCGAGTAGACTGGGACTTTTTTTTCCTACTCTGCCTCCACCTAACTCTCCTAAACGTTAACAGCTCCCTCATTCCTAAACGGGGACAATTTTGCATATTTTAAAAGCCTCAAGAACTCTCATAGCTGAAAACTAGAAGTCACCCACCATCCTATCGCTCAGGTAAGTAATTCAAAAAGTTGCATGCAGACGCCTGCATAGCTGTACACATGGGATTCACTAAGTGCCCCCTCACATTTGACTATGGAAATCACTTTACCCCAAAATCAGATTACAAGACTTTTCATAAACACCCCAACTCTGCCCTCTTTCCCCCACCCATAGCTTAAATTGTTTTTACACTCCCCTTACTGCTCATGTACCTCTCACCAATAGCACTGCCCTGCCTCTCCCCAATGCTATGCATCAGTACACGCCTAGGAAAACCCATCCTGACTAGATTTGTTGTTCTCCTCCCTCAACCCTGTTGATAGGAGGTTATTTTCCATCCCTCTTCATAAAATGGTCGTTGTTGAAGATAGGTTTCTAACTTGTTGATATAACTGGTTTGCTAAGCATTTAAAGAGGAACTCCAGTGAACATTTTACTGTTGGCAGGTGATGTAGCTGCTGCATGGTTTTTGGCAGTTGGAAACAGCTGTAAACAGCTATTTCCCACAAAAGTTTGAACTTTTCTTGTGGGAGGGGTTTCACCACAATATCAGTCATACAGCGACCGCTGATGGTCTGTTTGTGAAAAGTAATAGATTTCACATGTAAAAGGGGTTATCAGCTACTGATTAAGATAAAGTTCAATTTTTGGTCTGAGTTTCTCTTTAAAGCTCCCACCATGTTTTTTTTTTTTTAATACACAGCTTAGGGTCCCTTTAACCCTAACACTATCCAGCCACTAATCACATCAAATAAAAAAAATGCACTCTTACATGTGTTTGCAAATCAAAATAGGCTCTTCGTTCTTCCATTCTTTCTCTGTTTAAATTGCTGTTGAATTCTGCTGCTTTCTTAGCAGCTTTCTTGATATACTCTGGGACTTTACTTGCCTCCACCCTCTGTGTATTTAACTGCTGTTGTTGCTGTGAAGAAAAGGTAGTCATTTAAAAGTGACCATTACAGTCCATAAGTCTTAACACTTAAGAGGATGATAGTAAATCGAAGTGAACTTCCCTTGTCACCCTGTACGGATTCAATTCACATTCTGCATGTACACAACTATATAAAATACTGTATATTAAACAGTTCTAAATGAGAGAGAGAGAGAGAGAGAGAGAGAGAGAGAGAGAGATTTTCTTTATATAGTAAAACATTTGGTGGGGGAAAAAAAAAACCCATCCCTCCAGCAAGTTCAACCAGAAAATAACAAAACAAAAAATGATTGTCCTGAACTCGCACATATCCCAGGGAAAGGCATAAAATCCTTACAAGGCTTGGGCAAATTAGTCTTAAAAGGGAAAAAAATCCTTCCCAACTCCAGATGGCAGTCAGATAAATCCCTGGATCAACTATCACAGCAATTACCTAGTAATTATAGCCATGGATGCCCATCAATGCAAGGAAAGCATTCAAGCCCGCTTCCTCCAGCCCCTTTCAAGCTAATCGGTCCCTTGCTGTCGTCCTCCGCAATTCCGCCCAGTAACTCTGCTAGTCTGCGCGCACTGTGCATGTGCGACCCGGCCGCACGCGCCCCATAACTGGGAGAGTTCTGCGCATGCGCAGAACTCTCCCAGCGATGGCAGCGCATGCGTGGCTGAACAGTGCCATCTGGCGCCAACTAGCCGAATTACCGGGCGAACTTCAGAAGGCAGAGGTGGCACACGGCAAAGCACCGATTAACCTGAAGGGGGCTAAAGGAAGTCCCAGGTATGTGTAATGTTTTTATTTTGAGCCATCTTCAGTATACTTTAAATGCAGATAGCTTTCCAAAACCACTTCATAAGGTAAGTTATATCAGATTTTCACCACTCTTAAGGTGGCCACACGCGATACAATAAAATGATCCGATTTTACAGCAATTCGATGAAAACTATCGTATCTCTCGAAAAAATCGAAAGCTTTTTTTTCATTCGACTGAAAAATCTGATCAGAATTCCTGTTTTTTTTTTCGATTTAAATCGATCCGGAATGCCAGATATTTCTGTTCAATTTCTCTAAAGATTGTATGGTGTGTGTTGGATTGCAAGTTTATTAATATACACACCCTAGCAATTTTCTCAGAGTTTCCAATCATTTTTATCATAATTGGGGAAAAATTGAACATAGGTGTGTGGTACATTGGTCATATTTTTTAATTTGTTACAATCAGTCAGAAAAATTGATTGCAATTCTTAAATTGAACATATATTTAAAAAATTGTATGGTGTGTGGCCACCTTTACTGTGAAGAACATCTTTCTAAATAGATAGCAATAAATGTTTATCCTCCATATGCAGATTATGTCCCCTTGTCTGTTGTGTAACTGTTGGAACAAAACGTTTATCTGATAAGCTTTTGTGTTACTTTTGTATGTTAATCAGGTCCCCTTCTCCGTGGCCTTTTTTCAAAACTACCGTATATACTAGTGTATAAGCCAATCCCCCAACTTTTACATCAGAAATCAGGAAAAAGTGATTGACTTGCGTATAAGCAGAGGGTAGAAAATGCAGCAGCTCCTGAGTTTCAATAATCAGAGTGCTTCCTCCCAACAGCAATAACCCCCATATGAAATGCAACAACCACCCTTATATGAAATGCAACATCTACCTCTATGCGACATTCATGGAGGACAGATGTCCTGCCTACTGGCTTCGCCCAGCCAATGGGTGTTCACACAGCCGACTGCCAGGCAGGAAGCACATGCTGATGGAATGGAGGCATGCTCCTGCTGTGCTCTCTCTGTTCTGGCCTGATCCTCTATGCCCTCCAGCCACCCACATGCGGGGAAGACATACAGTGGGAAGCGCAGGGTGATGTAAATGGAAAAGGGCTCCCGCTTTGCGCTCTCCTCCAGCCCGATCTGCTGTGCACTCCACCCATGCAGAGAAGTATATTGTTTAAGGACAAGCAGCGATACTTCAGCCAACCTCATCAGCTCCAATCCTGCATGCCAGTCGTAGGGTGAGAATCACTGCTACCCTCCTCTCTGATCTTCTCGTCACCCAGGGGCACAGGAAAAGGTGGGACTGGAAACAGACACAGAAAATTGCTGACTTGTGTATAAGCCAAGGGGGGTAAATTTTCAGTACTTTTTTGTGATGAAAAATTATGGGCGACTACAGGGAGTGCAGAATTATTAGGCAAGTTGTATTTTTTGAGGAATAATTTTATTATTGAACAACCATGTTCTCAATGAACCCAAAAAACTCAATATCAAAGCTGAATATTTTTGAAAGTAGTTTTTAGTTTGTTTTTAGTTTTAGCTATTTTAGGGGGATATCTGTGTGTGCCGGTGACCATTACTGTGCATTAGGCAACTTAACAAAAAACAAATATATACCCATTCCAATTATTTATTTTTACCAGTGAAACCAATATAACATCTCAACATTCACAAATATACATTTCTGACATTCAAAAACAAAACAAAAACACAAAAAAAAAATCAGTCACCAATATAGCCACCTTTCTTTGCAAGGACACTCAAAAGCCTGCCATCAATGGATTCTCTCGAATAGTCTCAATACCCTCCCCATATTTAAAACCAAAACATGCGGAGCCTGTATCATGCATGAGTGGTCCACAGCCTGTGCCTTAAATACAGATCAACAATCATGAGTTTAAGCCTGAAGGCTAAATATTCACCTCACAATCGCCCGCGCACACATTCACCTTCCAACCTGCCACCATGTCCAAATGTATAACGGGGGCCCCCACTGGTGGAGAATATGATGTCCAATTCTCAATTGATAAGTTCCGCTATAAGAAATCAAATCTCCGGATATCTTATCACCTCACAACCTTGGGTGTAATGCCTTTAGAAAGTATGGATGGGTCTCACCCGTGCACTGGTTCCTTTTCCGTATATTCAGTACCGCTTGTTCCGTTCAGCGTATTGAGGCCATGTACATGGTAGCTCCAGTATCCGCACAGATCACCGGAATAGATGACTCCTTTGCGTGTATAAACAACACGCGGACCACGCCAGCCACGCTGGTACCGGATACAGGATGGAGGCGGCCGCCAGAAGTGATGTCACTGGTATGCAACCACTCCGCCAGACAAGGCTCCGCCCACCGACGCGTTTCACGCCCACTTTGGGCGTTTCATCAGGGTGTGGCCTATACAGCCTTTGCATTCGCTTAAAAACAGTCCCGTAACTCCTCCTATTATGTTACCATAGCGACTAATAAACTTTGCCCGTTAGTTTATACGGAGGCTGCACTGGGTCACAAATACAAATAAAGCAGTTCCTATTGTTATAATGGACATAGCTTCCAGCGGGAGTTTCCTCAGGGTATCATTGCCATTGTAAAGGTAGATATATATATTTTTTGATCATTCAGAGCAAGTCCATGTACATAAAGATTTTTACCAACGCTAATGCGTGCATATTAAATATATTTCCGAAGGGGACAGTAGGGCAAGGCGGAATTCCGTATCTATTAGTGGCATAGTACAACAATCACTGCGGCACCATACACACTGCATGCATTACCCCTCAATATGCACTTTACAGCAAATTTACCTAAGATTTATTCCAAAACTATCTATATCTATTATGTCTCAGGAACGGGGATAAATCTAGTTCCGCATTTAGACCTAGGGGGGTCACTGTACCTAATTTAAAGATCCACATTGCTTCCTTGCAATAGAGAACCTCATCAAAGTCCCCCCTCCTCCCAGATATTTTTAATTTATATAATCCCTTCACCACTGTTCCCCTTAAGGAATTATCATGGTACTCCCTATAATGATCATATATTATCCCTGTGGCTTTTCCTCCTGTAATTTTTCCAAAATGTTCTAATATCCGCTCCTTCAAGCTTCTTTTTGTCTTGCCCACGTATATAAGTTTACATGGGCATTGAATTGAATATATTACTTTAGTGGTGTCACAATTAATAAATGACCTGATTGTAAACTCATTTTTTCCATCACTGCTATGAAAGATATTGGTGCGTTCAACATAAGGACATAATTTGCATTTTGAACATTTATACATTCCAACTGGTCTTCTACGATCCAGCCAAGTCGAGGGATTTCTCTGTATCTCACTATGTACTAAATAATCTCTTAAATTAGGTGCCCTTCTGGCAGTAATAAGGGGGCGTGGCCCCACAACTTTGGCAACCTCATGATCAGCAATCAAAATGGGCCAAAATTTCGTAAGTAATTCATTCAACCCCTCCCAGTGGGCACCGAACCCGGTTATGAGCCGCGTATGTCCCCCTCCCTCCGCACTTCGCGGCACCCCCCTGGGGGCCAGCAACTCTTGCCGGTCCTTACCCCAGGCCCTCTTAAGTGCCCTACGAAGAACTGAATGGGAGTAACCCCTATCCCGGAATCGCTGGTACATGAGTCGGGATTCCTTTTTAAAATCCTCGTCTCGGCCACAATTCCTGCGTAACCGGAGGAATTGACCATAGGGGATACCTCTCTTGAGGGGCACTGGATGATGGCTGGCGGCATGCAGAAGTGTATTTCCTGCCGTGGGCTTGCGAAAAGATGTGGTCACAACTGTCTCCCCCTCCACCTTTAACATAAGGTCTAAGAAGGAGATTTCCATACCAAATGTGTATGTCAATCTAATATTTCTATTGTTTTGATTTAGCTTGACCACGAATTCATCAAGTTCCACAGCTGTACCAGTCCACGCCACCAGAACATCATCCAAATATCTAATCCAGAGGGCGACGTGTGCACCATATTGGGGACTCGGAAATACCTCCTCCCTTTCCCAGAGTCCCAAATGGAGACATGCATAGGCTGGAGCACACGACGCCCCCATGGACGTGCCCCTCAGTTGTTGGTAGTACTGCCCCTCAAAAGTAAAACAATTCCGGGTCAGGATCAGTTCCATGGATTCAACAATAAAGGCATTATGGGCCACTGCAGAGGGATACCGCTCACGGAGGAAGAGGGACATTGCCCGGAGCCCCTCCTCATGCGGGATCGAAGTGTACAAGGATTCAACATCGATCCCCACAAGGAGGGACCCCGGGGGCAGCACAAAACCGTCCAGGACCCCCAAAACATCCCGCGTATCCTGTACATAAGATGGCAGCATCCGAACCAATGGACTGATCTTTTTGTCAATAAATTGACCCAATCTTTGAGTTGGACTGTCTACCGCCGAAACGATGGGTCGCCCTGGTGGGTCCACCATTGATTTATGTATTTTGGGAAGTACATATATAGTTGGAATATTATATGTAGTTACCATCAAGTATTCCCATTCTTGTTTGGTCAAGATACCCTCAGCTAGTCCGTCATCCAGTAGGCCATTTACCCTATCCTTAATAAATGGAAAGGGATTATCTAAGTATTGTAGTGTATCTTATTGTAATAAACTCATTTTTGCATATTGGTATAATTATGGTGGCCTCATAACCTTTCTTTACTAAATAGCTATATATCCATTTATCTTTGGGTTGGCCCCACCCTATATCATACGGGGACATTAACCAATATACAAGGCACCATTACCGCTCTATTTAATTAATCATCAATGGATTCTGTCAGTGTTTTGATCTGTTCACCATCAACATTGCATGCAGCAGCAACCACAGCCTCCCAGACACTGTTCAGAGAGGTTTACTGTTTTCCCTTCTTTTAAATCTCACATTTTATGATGGACCACAGGTTCTCAATGGGGTTCAGATCAGGTGAACAAGGAGGCCATGTCATTCGTTTTTCTTCTTTTATACCCTTTCTTGCCAGCCACGCTGTGGAGTACTTGGGCGCGTGTGATGGAGCATTGTCCTGCATGAAAATCATGTTTTTCTTGAAGGATATAAGGATATAAGTATTGCACACCTTGTGCTTTTGGGCACTCCAGTGATGTTGCAGTTCTGAAATATGGCCAAACTGGTGGCAAGTGGCATCTTGGCAGCTGTACGCTTGACTTTTCTCAGTTCATAGGCAGTTATTTTGCGCCTTGGCTTTTCCACACGCTTCTTGCGACCCTGTTGATTATTTTGAATGAAACGCTCGATTGTTCGATGATCACGCTTCAGAAGCTTTGCAATTTTAAGAGTGCTGCATCCCTTTGCAAGATATCTCACTATTTTTGACTTTTCTGAGCCTGTCAAGTCCTTCTTTTGACCCATTTTGCCAAAGGAAAGGAAGTTGCCTAATAATTATGCACACCTGATATAGGGTGTTGATGTCAGACCACACCCCTTCTCATTACAGAGATGCACATCACCTAATATGCATAATTGGTAGTAGGCTTTCGAGCCTATACAGCTTGGAGTAGGACAACATGCATAAAGAGGATGATGTGGTCAAAATACTCATTTGAATACAAAAATAAGGAATGCAAGATATAGGGTTAAAAAGTTTCCTTTTATTTTCGATAAAAAATATATATATATAGAATTAGTATACATAAATCCATATATGTCTACCAATACGTATGTTTCCACGAAACTGAAAACACACAAAGAAAGAAGATATATTGCTTATACGTATCAATCCACCATACACTCATTCAATCTCATCCATGCTCATAAGTCCTCTGGTGACCCTTTGGGGGAAAAAAAGTGTAAAAAGTACTAAAAAAATATATATATATGTAATTGCACTTCCAAAATACAAAGGAGAACAATGAAGCCAGTTCCTATAGGGGATACTCAAGGATTTTCCACATACGTAGGATCTTATCCTCTAATATGCTGCCTATAGTGATATCACACTGCTATAAAAATAGAGTCCTTTCCAAAAGGTAAAAAAAAACCCGACAACGGAGCCTTTGGTATCAAGAGTTCTCTGCGACCAGCACTTCAAAGCCAGTGGGACTAGTCACGCAGTTACTCACGTGTCCCCAGATTGTTACGACTCCACACGATCGGAAGATTGTCCGCACAGGAGCCTGTTGCAGCACCGTAGCGTCTCCTGATTCACCCACGCCGCCCGCAATGCCTGCGGCTGTACTACGAGCCTCCGTATGTCGGCTAGTTGGGAGTCTGACGTCACTTCCGTGCGTTCCAGCTCCTTCCACTTCCTGTAACTCTGCGCTCCAGCCGGCTGCGTCACACACAACACCTCTTACTGCGTGAGATCTTCCACACACCGTAACACCGCAGATGGTTACATGTAGGTTTCCGGATAGCAAGATTCCAATTGATTTAAGGGGCGCCCCACTCAATCAATTTTTACAAAATACTCATTTGCCTAATAGTTCTGCACTCCCTGTATATAAGATTATACATGAGTATATAAGTTAAGTAAGCACAGTCTGTCCAACCTCTCTAGGTAAGTGAGAGGTGTGGTGCCCAAAACTGAATCCCATACTCCAGTTGTGGTCTCACAAGCGATTTATCTAGATGAAGTAGTATACTAGCATCTCAAGAATTTATTTCCCGTTTTATGTATACCAGAATTTTATTTGCTTTAGCTACCACTGCTTGGCATTGCATACAGTTACTTAACTTGTTATCAACCAGTATTCCCAAGCTCTTCTCCAAATCTAAGGTTTCTAGCTACAGTATATGCCATTTTATATGGTGCTCTACCATTGGTAACTCCAATTGGTGCATGATTTTACATTTATCAAAAGTAAATTTCATCTGACATGTGCCTGCCCATATGGCCATGTTGTCAAGCTCCTGTTGTAATATTTCACTATCCATCTTATTGTTTTTAGTTCTGCACAATTTTCTTATTTGCAAAAAAGGCTAACTCTGTATTCCGTCTCCCAAATCACTAAATCATTATTAAATAGATTGAAAAGACCCCTTTACTTATGATAAAGTCTTTTCTGGTAGTCATGAGGACAGCACCCCTTGATGAGACCTGTCTCCCTCCCCACCGTGGCCTGGAAACTGCTAAAACAAAGATTTGCATAAGCAATAGGCAGCAGTACATAAGATACATTCAAGCTACAGTACCTCAGTTAATACAAAAGATGACACGGACATTACTCATGCTTACACTAATACTTATCTTCTTGTCCACCCAATTAAGGGCGGGTTGCAGGGGTGCTGTCCTCATGACTACCGGAAAAGACTTTACCGTAAGTAAAGGGGTCTTTCCCAGTACGTCATTTCGGATAGCACCTCTGGATGAAACGATATACAAGAGATAAAGACTTAGGGTGGGACCACTGCTTGCAACACCTTCCGTCCGAAAGATAAATCTGTAGTTGCAGAAACGTTCAGACGATAGTGCTTTATGCTGGGCATACACGAGTCGATCCGGCAGCTCGATTAGCCACCAGATTGACTCCCGCCGCGCCCCTGCTTGTCCACGCATGCGCCCGGATCGATTCCCGCCCGTCCCCGCTTCTCATCTTCCCCTCGATTCGCCGCTATTGTCCACCCGCGGGTATCAAACGCGGAATCGATCCCCGCGATGATCGGACACGTCGGATAACCCTCCCTCAATGCCGTGTATGCCCAGCATTACAAATGTATTGTGACTTGACAAATCTGATCTATAGAGGCCCCTGCCCTCTCTGCCCAAGAAGTTGAAATTTCTCCTGTAGAATGAGCCTTGATAGTGGATTTAAATTGTTTTCCCTGAGTTTGGAATGCAGACACAATTGTCTGTTTAATCCATCGCGCCAAAGTAGTCTTTGAAGCTCTATTACCTCTGGATCTCCCTGCAAACAGAATGAAGATTGCGTCTGTTCTCCAGAAAGCCGTTCGTTCCAGGTAATGCATAAGACATCTCCTGACATCCAGACTATGGAGCTTTCTTTCCTTGTCATTTGATGGATTCTCACAAAAAGATGGCAAGAAAATCTGATGCCTGTGGAAAGAAGACACTACCTTTGGAAGAAACATATCCGGACGTAGCGTTATTCTATCCTCTGATATAATGCAATAAGGTTCCTCTATGGAAAGTGCCTGTAATTCACCTATTCTCCTTGCACTAGTAATTGTTAGAAGAAAGGCCGTTTTAAGAGTAAGATATTTGTTTGAAATCTAGTCTAATGGCTCAAATGGGGATTCACATATGGCTTGTAAGACCGTGTTCTAGTCCCAAGTAGGTACCCTAGACCTTATTGCTGGTTTCAATCTCTTTAATGCCTGAAAGAAATGGATCAATAGATCTTCTTGTGCCAATCCTCTCTCCAAAAAGACACTCAGAGCTGACACCTGTACCTTAAGAGTACTGATACTGAGACACTTTTTGTAGCCATACTGCAAGAATTCCAGAATAGACCTGAGTGAACGTCTATTGAATGATCTTTCCGAACACCAGTAATTAAATACCTTCCACGCCTTTTGGTGAATTAAACGAGTAAAATTCTTTCTACTTAGTATAAGAGTCTCTGACAAACCACCTGAGAAGAATTTAGACTTCAAGATCTCCCATTCAGGTTCCAAGCCGAGAGAGAGGTGAAGTCCAGATGGACAATCGGCCCCTGTGTCAATAGATCCAGTAGCTCCTTTGAAAGCACAAGCTGTTAACTATATGTCTGTTTCCATGAATCAGGAAGTAGAAACAGTGCAGATTTATTTCAGGATTTTTATCAGCTGTAACCAAGAAATGTTTTTGTTTCAAGGTTATTATACTGTTGCTTATCTTTTAAAGCAGAGAAGAAGTTCAGGTCCGCTAAAAACTTTGAATATTTGGCAACTGAGGCTGGTGTAGCCTGAGCACTTGTAGGAGTCTAGCAAGACGAGGGGGGCAATTGTGCCTCTATCCGATTAGAATGGTGTCAGGTTTAAAGGACAACTAAAGTGAGTAATATGGAGGGCTGCCATATGTATTTCATTTTAAACAATACTAGAAGCATGGCAGCTCTGCTGATCTTTTCTGCTACAGTAGTGTTTGAATCACACCAAAAACAAGTATGTAGCTAATCTTGTCATATCTGATAATGTAAGAAACACCAGATCTGCTGCATGCTTGCTCTATGGCTAAAAGTAAATGCTAGGTACACACCATACAATTTTGTGTTAGATTTACTTGCCAGATAGAGGTTTTACAACATGTTGGGGGAAAAAAAAAATCTATCTGGCAGGTAAATCCAACAGAAAAATGTATGGCGAAGAGGCAGAGGATCAGCAGGATAGCCATGCAAGGAAACATATATGGCAACCTCCATATCCATATACCTCTCACTTCAGTTGTCCTTTAAGTGGGATATGATTTAGTGTCACAGGTGGATTTAAAGAGGAACTTCAGCCTAAACAAACATACTGTCATTAAGTTACATTAGTTATGTTAATTAAAATAGGTAGGTTATATAATACCTTACCTACCCTGATTTAAAAGAACAGGCAAATGTTTGTGATTTCATGCAGGCAGCCATCTTTTTGGTTGAAAGGAGGTGACAGGGAGCATGAGACACAGTCCTGTGTCCTGATCACTCCTCCCAGTAGCTAAGCAACAACATCAGAAATCCCATCATGCTTTGCACAGCATCAGGGGGGAAATGCCCAGGCAATTTTCTTTGATGGGGTGGAGCTTAGCTTTTGTGCAGCTAAAAATGAGGCTTTGGTAAGAAAAACAAAGTTCTGATGCTGTGATACTAATTAAAGAAACACCAAGGCTTTTCAGCGCTGCTGAGTAGATTTTTTGTCTGGAGGTTCACTTTTACCACTTGAGGACCAAAGTGCTAAACCCCCCCCCCCCCCCCCCTAAAAACCAAGCCATTTTTGTGGAAATTGGCCACTGCAGCTTTAAGGCCTCGCTGCAGGGCCGCAAAACTCAGCACACAAGTGATCCCCTCCCCCCCCCCTTTTCTCTCCACCAACAGAGCTCTCTGTTGGTGGGTTCTGAAAGCCCCCCCCTGTGTTTATTTTTTTAAAATAAATACAGTATTTGTATCTTTATTTTGTTATTTTTTTACTATTTAGTTTATTTTTTTTGTCAAACCCCTCCCTCCCCACAGCCAGCTAATCCTGGTAATGTGACAAAATGTGGAAAACTTCAAGGGGGCTGAATACTTTTGCAAGCCACTGTATCCATATATACATATATTAATCATATAATACAGTATTCAAAGTCCTGCAATTTAGCATTCAATGTGATTTCTGCCCTTACAACGCTGCTTTGCGTCAAATCCAGATTTTTCCCCGAGACTTTTGGCGTCTATCCCACTCATCCATGCCCCCCTCCAGGTGTTAGACCCCTTGAAACATCTTTTCCATCACTTTTGTGGCCAGCATAATTTTTTCTAGTTTTCAAAGATCGCCACCCCATTGAAGTCTATGGCGGTTTGCAAACTTTTGCAAGTTCGCAAACGTTTGCAGAGGTTCGCGAAACGGGTTCGCGAACCTAAAATCAGAGGTTCGGCCCATCTCTACTGTTACGAGGAGACTGTGTGAATCAGGCCTTCATGGTAGAATATCTGCTTGGAAACTACTGCTAAGGACAGGCAACAAGCAGAAGAGACTTGTTTGGGCTAAAGAACACAAGGAATGGACATTAGACCAGTGGAAATCTGTGCTTTAGTCTGATGAGTCCAAACTTGAGACTTTTGGTTCCAACCACCGTGTCTTTGTGCGACGCAGAAAAGGTGAAAAGATAGTCTCTACATGCCTGGTTCCCACCGTAAAGCATGGAGGAGGTGGTGTGATGGTGTTGGGATGCTTTGCTGGTGACACTTGGGGATTTATTCAAAATTGAAGGCATACTGAACCAGCATGGCTACCATAGCATCTTGCAGTGGCATGCTATTCTATCCAGTTTGCATTTAGTTGGACCATCATTTATTTTTCAACAGGATAATGACCACAAACACACCTCCAGGCTGTGTAAGGGCTATTTGACCAGGAAGGAGAGTGATGAGGTGCTGCGGAGGTGGGCGGAGTTTGGTCAGCTGACTGGTGACGACCATTGCGTACACACTTCCTGCTGCCGCCATTGCTCTGCACGGAGAACCGGCATATTCAGCGTGCGACTCCCCACAGCGTTGTTGCTTGGCAGTGGCCGGTGATTCAAGTCATACAGGACCCGGTCTGCATAAGAGATTGCTGAACTCAGTGGATGCACGAATATTGCACACGCACGGATGAATCCAGTCACAGAATCCCAGTGAGTGCGGAAAATTGCCTGTGTTCTAAAGAGCATCACTTTGCGGGTGAGACCTATCCATGTACTGTTTTCTTTAAGGCTGTAACGCTACAAGCTATCTGGAAAGTCATTTATAACCTGGAACTT